>NW_011888800.1:11009381-11011821 GCF_000151845.1 Pteropus vampyrus
CATTTGTTTGCCAAAACACTTTTTAAAAAATTATTGGTTTTTATTCCCATTTCCATTCTCATTCTCCTACACTATATTTTAGTATATACCATATAAATAATCTCTTACTTGATTATATGTTCTTGTAAAATCTACATCAAATACTAAGATGTTATCTATCTCATTCTGCTTCTTACTTTATTCACTCGATTCTGCTGTGCACATCCATCATTTCTTGTAATTGCTGAGGTGACCTCTATGCTTTGAATCTATACTATTTTATCCAACATGATAACTTGATTGTCTCTAATATCCCACCATTACCAAAAACAAACAAAACAACAAAACTGTTGCAATCAAAATTCTTGTACCCATACCCTTACAACACTGTGAAAGCTTATTTCAGAGTGAAATTTCTGGGTCATAGTGTGTGTGTGTGTGTGTGTGTGTATGTGTGTAATTTATAGGTACAAATTTTATTTTTAAGTATGTCACATTTTTCTTAGAAAAGTAATACCATTCTACATTTCAGACATAGTGCAAGAGGGTTCCTGTAACACAGATAACACTCGATGTCATCCAGCTAATTTCTTAGAAGATAAATATGTTTAAAGAGATATCTCAATGATACTTTAAGCTTCATTTCTCTGATTATTAATGGTTTTGAACATGCCTCCCTATACTTTATGGTCTTTGGGTCTTTTTTCTACAAATTTTTCATTATATCTTTGCTCACTTTTTGGTAAGGTTTTTACACTTTTATTTATAGGAGTTTTCTGGTTTATAAACTGCAAGTATCTTTTGCCATTCTGTAATTTATCAACTAAATGTCCATATTCTTCTTCGTTAAAGAGAAATACTTAAATTTTATGAAGTCAAATTTAATATTATTATTACTGTTATTAACTTATGGTTTCACTATTAAAATTTGCTTTTGGAGATTCTTCTTCACCTAAAAGTCAGAAAGATATTCATTTACTTTTTCCTTTTCTGATGATCTCATTAACTTACTGATAATACTATCCCAGATTTGAAGCAATTTAGTTTTTTCACCTGACTTTTTATATCATTGGTGAGGGTGAGCTATTATAGTACTATGTATTTATTTAATATATATTGTTTGTTGCCTACGATATGCTGGACACCGAACTTGATGCTGAAGTTAAAAAGAAAAATTATCAATAGCTTGTGGCTTCAAGGAGTTCACCTAGCCATACCATATTTACTGTTTCCCTGAATTGGGATGAACTTTGCGGTGTGGTGGATCAAATAGGTAAGCATTATCTGCTGCATTTCCTTTGTATTTCTTTTTCTCCCAACTAATGATCAGTCTCCATGTGGTTCTGGTCTGAGGAATCCAATTTCTCAAATAGCAACAACGTCAAATCCTTAGCTTTCGAATTAAAAAGCCACAGGCCAAATGTAAAACAGGAAAGATATAAATATATATATTTCTTGCAAAACTAACCAAGAGAAAAAGAGATAAGATGAAAATTAACAAATTAGAAGAAAAAAGTGGAAGTAATTACACACCACTAAGAGTTCAAAATAACAAAATAATTATGAACAACTATATATATGAGAGATTAAAATATGTAAGTATAATCGATAAATTCCTAAAATATATAAAATGTCAAAATTGGTGAAATAAGGAATAAAGGACTTAAATAGACTCACGAACATTGAAATAACTGCCCCTTACAAAAGGAAAAATGAAATGGTTCAGGTGATTTTGCAGGTTTCTCCAAATTATTCAAAGGAATATTTAATTCCTTTCATATTCAAATTTTTTCAGAAAATAGAAAAAGAAGATTATTGTCTGGATCATTTTAGAATCTACGTAATCTAACCGTGCAACCGTGGCTGAGTGGTTAAGGCGATGGACTAGAATCTATGTAATCTTAATCCCACAACCATATTATATTAGAATTATCTTAAATAAAGTTATTGGACCATTTTATTTACAAACACACATGTACATATTATCAAAAATATTAATCTACCAAATACAATAGTGTTTTGATAGTGGAATTTGGTTTAGGATATCAAAGATGGTTCTATTTTAGGAAAAAACCATTATAATTCACCATTTGAACAGACTGACAGAAAATTTAAATGATTATCTCAACTTTAAAATCACTTGATAAAGTTTATCATCTATTGATGGTAAAAACTCAACAATTTATGAAGACAGTACACCCCTTAACTATGTAAAGTTTATATCTCAAATACCTGAAATAACTTTTGATAGATTCCTTTTAAAATCAGGAAAAATATAAGGATGTAAATTTTGCTACTACTCTTTAACAAAATACAGTGGTACTGAACAATGCTATAAGGAAAGAGAGACAGAGAGAAATAAGATTGTTACTATTGTCAGGTGATATCACCTAAAAACCAAACAGATCAACAAGAAAACTAATAAAATTTTTAAAGTTTAGCAATTTGCTAGATACAAATT
>NW_011888800.1:11012966-11017832 GCF_000151845.1 Pteropus vampyrus
GTAAAGTTACCCACCAGCTGAGTAAAAATCATAAAAACATTTTATGCATTTTAATCTATTCTAACAATAATTATCTAAGAATTTTTCTTTCCTATAAAATGTCTTTCTAGGACAGAAACCTTTGAATAACTCTTTTTTATGGAGTCCCTTCTCTCATTAAAAGTTTGCAAAAACACTTCAAATGTGCTCATAATTGATTTGTCTGAGAAGTTGAGTTAAAAGGAATGGCAAAACTAAGTAACAAAAATTATTTTTAAAGAAAATGATATCTATGGGGCTGGTGTAGTAATTCAATGTAAAGGACTGATATACTGCTATCTATTCTATGCCAGGAACAATCGTGTAAAATGGGAGGTCCAAAGATACACAAGCAATGTTTATATTCAAGAATCTTATAGAGCAGTATGGTAGACAACATATTAACTGGATCTTTGGTATTATTTCCTCAGGTAGGACCAAGACATATAGAGGATACTAAGAAGTATGTAAGTATGTCTGAAAGACTGACAGACTTTATGCCCTCAGGTCCACTGCTTAGTAGGTGAAAACATTATTTTTTATGACCTCAGAGGCAAGCCACATTTAAACATTTCTCTCTAGTTTTCATGCTCTTTGACCTATCCTAGATACCTTGTTTCCAGCCACTGAGGAAAAGCCATAACATTTATATATAATCCCAATAGAAGAGTGAATTTAATTACCTAATGTCTTATTCTCAAAACATTCATCAAAGTAGGTTGTCACCTCTTAATTGTCATTATCTTTCTTTCACTCCAGAATCAAAGTACTAAATGGTGGTTAATTATTTTGCTAATGCAAGAGCTAGGTATTACTACCACCACCCCGCCCCCACCTGCCATAAGTAAGTTTTTAGCTGTATGCCAAAATGTAAAAAAACAAGAGAGAGAGAGAGAGAGAGAGGAGAGAGGAGAGAGACAGAGACAGAGACAGAGACAGAGAGACAGAGAGAGAGACACAGAGAGAGAGACAGAGATAGAAAGTGAGAAAGACAGAGACAGACAGACAGACAGACAGACAGAAGTATTGATTCAATTCAAGGTGAGGAGGGTACCAATATGAAGCCAGCTAAGATGTGATCTATCCATTCTGATTTCTCCCCAAATAAAGAAGAGCTTTTATTAAATGTATCTGCCATGCTACAATGGGTTATACCACCACATTCACTATTACACTCCAACCCCCCGCCCCCAAATTTCTTATTTAGAAGGCTTAGATGCAATTTTTGGCTCTTCACAATTTTTCACAAACTCTCAAAGAGGCAGTATTTTTCCCGTGCTGCATGAACTCATAACTTAAACTAGCTGGTCCTGTCAAATTCAACTTGACAGAGTCACTGTGAAAATAGTCTATATTTCACATAATATTTACAATACACCTACTTCAGGCATTACAATTATACAATCTAAACTATTTTACTTAAAAGAAAACCAATTCTGAGCACACAGACCTGTCCAATATCTCATATCATTAAACATAGGTGACTCTATAAAATTTACTCAAGTTGTTCTCCCAAGCTTTGTGAAAATAAAAAGAAGGCGTTCAGTAAGCTAAAGTAAATGTGTACTGTAACTTAAATACTTGATTTGATATATTTTAAAGGTCATTTAAATTTGTTGAACCATTACTCCAAAACTATTTGCTTTGTGCCCTATAAGAGAAAGCCTTATGCAGAATGTACATATACAGTAAGAATTTAATAGTCATTCTATTATTATAGTATTTAAAATTGTATCCTAAGTATATTTTATCTGCTTGAAAACTTGTTATATTATAATTAATATTAATATAACAATTGAAAATGTTTCAATGGAATAAGCAAAGTGTGCTCTTATTAAAACGAGGAGATAGGGCTCTATTTTATCATGAATTCCCAGAGTAACATACCAAAACAATCTAAAGTGTACAATGTTCAATTCTATTTAACTTTTTAAAAATTCATCATCAAATAATTAATATCAATCAAATGTTTATCAAATATCAACAAAGAAAACAAGACTAGGTCACAAACAAAATCTCAACTATTACCAAAGAATTTCAACCATACAGATTGTGTTCTCTGTTAAAAATGTATTTAAATTAGAAATCAATAACAAAACTGTAATTAACTCACATATACTTGAAATTTTTAAAAATATTCAAAATAATTCATTGATCCTTTAAGAGAAAATCATAATAGAAATTAGAAAATAATCAGTACTGGACAATTTTAAAAATATGATGTATCAAACTAATAAAATAGGTAATCAATACTTACATTTAGAAAAGAACTGAAAATTAATGAGACAAGTATCTACACCAAAAAAAATAAAATTAAATTAAATTAACTGATAAAAGTAATACAAAGAGAGCAACAGAAAGTAATGCCCTAAAAAACAATGCAACAATAGAGAATATCAAAAAACAAACCAAAAAAGAAAAGGTGTTCCTTTTGATGAAAGCATCCTAAAATCTACCCTGTTGACAAATTTCCAATATTCAGTGAAGTATTATTAACTATAGTCAACATGCTATTTATTAGATCTCTGAATTTATTTATCCTACATAACTGCAAATTTATACCAAGATCTCATTTTCCCCACCTTTCCACTCCTATTAAACTCTAGTTCTCCTCTCTGCTTCTATGTATAAAACATTTAGAGATTTCACATATAAGTGAGATTATGCAATGTTTTTCTTTCTGTACCTGGCTTATTTCATTTAGCATAATGATCTCCAGACTGCAGTAATCACTTTGCTATGTATATGTATTATCAAACCATCATGTTGTACACCTGAAATATATACAATTTTTAATTTAAAATGAGATAAAAAGTGATTCTTTGGGAGTTTGCTTTAGACTAAGATAAAGTAATTCCCTCACAGAACTACAAAGGAAATTTAAAAAGATAGGACAAAAAGAAGAAAAGGAGGAAGGAAGAAAGATAATATTAAAAATAAGGGATTGCAAGACTCTAGAAACAAATGAGGTGAGCCCAACAATTGTGATTGCTATAGCTTACTGCCGTGAGAGTTTTCAGGCTGCAGCACAGGGAAGAAGAACCCAGGTAGAGCTGGAAAATTACCTGACCTGACAAAATGGAGCTGAGATTTTGGGGGGAGAACAAGAGGAAAGAGGTCACAGAATACAGTACCAGAAAAGAGAACACTACAAAGAGAGAAAACCCTGGAGATCTGCAGATAAATGCCCTCAAGTTATCAGCAGTGTACTGATCAGCCCATGTGTGTGGGAATACTACCCAAGGCCAAAGAAAGAACCACATAATTAAGAAAAGTAACAGTGACTGATCCCCACACAGGGCCAAGAATAGAACCTTATTCCTACCAGCCGTACTGGATAATGTCAGGATTGATGGGACAATGGGTAATACAAGCAGAAGAGTCTTGCCTCAGGACTGAGAAATAATTATCTGTGGAATAAGCAGTGCTCCAGTCCTTCCTAAAAATATCACAGACTCAAAAAAATAAAACTTTTCCCAAAGAACTTAACTGCATCCTGGAACAAAGCGCAAGAAGATCTATAGGAATACAAAAATACTTAGAACCCAACAAGATAAAATTCACTACGTCTGGCAACCAGTCAAAGGTTATTAATCATGCCAGAGAGGCAAACAAACATATTCAATAATAAAAATAATCAACAAATCAAAGCCAATCTAGAACTTGTGAGATATTAGAATTAGTAGAAAGAAATATTTTAAAAGTTAATATAATTCCATCCATATGCTTAAAACTTAAGTGGAGACATCAAAGATGTAGGAAAGACCCAAATCAAACTTTGAGAGGTGAAAACTACAATGGAATTAGTGGCAAATTATACATAGAAAAGTAAAAGTTAATAAACTTTAAGGCATAATATAGTAACTGTTCAACATGAAACACAAAGAAAAACCAACTAATAAAATGAAAAGAGTGTCAGTGAGTCAGCTATATAATAACTTCACACAACCTGATACACACTTAAGTGGAGTCCCCAAAGCTGAAGAAAGAGAGAAAAAGAAAAACTATTTGAAGATATAGTGGCCACAATTTTTCTATATTTGATGAAAACTACATGTCCACAGTCCCGAGAAGCTCAACAAACTTCAAGCACAAGACCATGAAGAAAACTACAATAAAATACAAAATCGACCTTTTCAGAAACAATTAGAAAGAGAAAATCTTAAGAACAGTCTGGGAACAAAAAGACATATTATGTATGCAGAAACAAAGACAGAGATGACATCAGAATTGTAATAAAAAAGAATCCAAGTAAGAAAACAGTGGAAGACATTTTAAAGTAGTAAAAGAAAAAAACTGTCATCTTAAAATTCTACATGCAGTGAACATATATTTCAAAACTAAGGTTAAATAAATAAATTTCAGGCACACACAAAAAAGCTGAAAAGAGTTTAGAAACAGCAAAACTATACTATAACAAATGATAAAAGTAATCCTTCAGACAGAAGGAAAATGATACTAGATAGAAATACTGATGTACACAAATTAATGAAAAGCACTGAGAGGAGTAATTTACAACAGCAAATATATGTTTTTTTCTTATTATTTCAATCTCTTTAAGACATAATTATTTAAAGAAAGATAATAATGTTATTGTATGGAGTTTATAAGTTATGTCAAAGTAAAATGAATGCAAACAATAGCTTATAATAGTATACCTTATAAGAGTATACTTTAATAGGAGAGAATTTAAAGTATCCTATTACAAGGTTTTTATACCACATATGAAGTGGTATAAAATAAACTATCACCTGAAAATAAACTATGATAAATTAATTAGATATACTATAAACTCCAAATCAACTTAAAATAACAAATCAAAGAGTTGGTTAATAAGTAAACAAAAGA
>NW_011888800.1:11020214-11029503 GCF_000151845.1 Pteropus vampyrus
TTAACAATATTTTTTTGCTTTTGATACCAAAAGCAAAGGCAACTAAAGTAAAAATAAATAAGTTGGACTACGTTAAACTAAATTTTCTGTATAGTGAAGAATCAGCAAAACAAAAAAAGCAAACTACAAAATGGAGACAATATTTGTAAATCATAGGACTGGTTATAAGATAATATCCAAAATATAAAAGGAATTCATAAAACTCAATAGCAAATACACAAATAACTTAACTTAAAAAACCTGATTTCTTTATTCAAATAAAGAAATACACCATATTCATGGATTAGGAAATTCAATATTGTTAAGATGTCTCATCTTCCTAATTTACATTATAGATCCAATGCAATTCCAATCACAATCCCAGGAAGTTTTTTATAGATATTTACAAAATGGGTTAAAATATTGTGGAGAATGATAAAGTAACTAAAATAGCCAAAAAAAAATATGAAAATAAAAGAAAAACAAAATTAGAGGTCCCATACTATCTAATTTCAAGACTTACTAAATTTACAGTAATTAAGCAGAATAATGCTGAACACAAACACACAGATTAACTAAACAGAACAGAGCTCAAAAATAAATCTAAACAAATATAGTGAACTAAATTTGTAATCTATAATTTAATGGAGATAGTATAATCTTTCTACCCTAACGATGCTGGAAATTTTACAAAACAATAAATCTGGAGCTATGTCTCATACCTTATTAATATTAAGTCAATATGATTACAGCTCTCTATAAGTGTCCAATGTAATACTAAAAACTCTTCTAGAAGAAAACAAGAGAAAATCTACATGACTTTGTGTTTGATTAGAAGTTTTTAGATATGATTTCAAAGGCGCGATTCATAAAGAACATAATAACAAATTAGACTTTACCAAAGCTTCTGATCTGTGAAAGACATTTTGAAGAGTACAAAAAGACAAGACACAGACTTTGTGAAAATATTTGTAAATCTTATATCTGCTAAAGGATGTAAATCTAGAAAATATAAATACTTAAAACTCAACAATAGAAAACAACTCAATAAAAATTGTAAATCCTAATTGGCCCACCACCAAAAAGATATACTATGGGAACTTAACATATGAAAAGATGCACTGATAATTAGATATTATAGAATTGCAAATTAAAAACAAAATTATATATCTCTATATGCCTATTAGAATTGCTAAAATAAATAAACTGACAATATTAAGTCATAGTTTGGAAATAGAGCAAATAGCATCCACAGCTATTCAGAACACAAAATATCACAACTTTTAAAAGGGTTTGTCAGTTTCTTATAAAGTTAAATACACATTTACTATATTATTGAGAATTCTTACTCCTACAAATTCACCCACCTGAATTGAAATTTTATATTGGCACAAAAACTTGTATACCAATGTTTCTAGCATCTTTATTCTTAATTGCCAAAAACTGAAAACTCAAATGTCCTCAACAAGGAAACTGATAAACAAGCTGTAATACCTCCACGTGATACACTACCACTTAGAATAAAAAGGAACTGACTATTGATTCATGCACCAAAATGAGTGAATCTTAAGTGCATTTTGCTTAGTGAAAGAAGCCAGACACAAACACCTAAATTTTATATGATTCCATTTGTATGAAATTCCAGAAAAGGCAAAACTATTAGAATGGCAAACAGATTCAGCAACTGTTGACATGTTTGAGGGGTAGGTTGAATACCAGGGGTTCACAGAGGATTTTTTAGGGTTATGGAACAGTTAGTTCCATGGTACTGTGGTGGTAGGTACATGACTCTGTAATTATCAAAATCCACAGAACTTCACATCACTAAGAGTGACTTTTACTGTATGCAATTTTTAAAAAAATCCTAAGATGTGGGCAAAAGCCAGAATAGGATACAGATTGTTAAAGGTGTCTGTTGTACAAATATATCACATCATCTCACTGAAAGAGGTGAGACGAAAGAAAGTGACCTAAAAATTTTTGGAAAACCTTGTTTTGCCCCGATATTGTAAGGCAAAAAAAAAGGGGAAAAAAGTGTCTGTAAAATACCTTTCTAGTATTCCTCAACACTGCCAAGGTCATAAAAGACGAAGAAAGATCCCAAAACTGTCAGAATGAACGATATAGAGACACAGAATAACTAACTGCAATATTTGGTATCCTGAATTTGGATCCTGGAACACAAAAGAACATTAGGGGAAAAACTGGCAAAATCTGTACTTTAGTTAATAGTATTATATAAATGTTATTTTTTTAGTTATGATAAAAGTATCGTGATTATGTAAGATGCTAACAATAAGGGAAGCTAGATGAAGGGCTTATAGCAATCTGGAGAACACTCTTGCAGTGAGTTTGTGAGGTTTCTATTTATTTGTTATTATTACTTTTAATGACAAGCTAGCAAGGTTATTTTCTATACTGGAAGCAAATAGTGAAGTGGGCTTCAGCAGGAAAACAGTATGATGCTTTCTTTGCTTTTATGTTTTTGTTTTCTTTTTAAGCAAAGATCACGCCAACTACAGCAGGGAAGACAGAGTTGGGAAGACAGGCAACAGTGAAACAAATTATAAAATAAAGCTTTTATTAAGGATTTACTTTGTCTTCAAATATGAGTAATCACTAACCTTTTTAACTGGTATTAATGAACATTATCCAATCTTAATAAAAATGACAACACAAAGAAGATTGTTTTTCATCTGGTTCTCATTGGGTTAATTTTGATTCCAGTATATAGGCATTACAAAGTTCCCAGGAATCAAAGCATATTTAGACTAGGACTTTAGAGATTAGGTTCAAACATTTTCACAAACAGGGAGTCAAGGCCTAAAGAGGTACAGTCATGGCTTCAAGATGAGCAGGGACTAATAACCAGTTTTAGTGACTCCTGGTTCAGAGCTCTTTCACCAGCAGCACCTGATGATTAGGCAGATATGACGATTAGGCTTGGCTGCAGTTCATGCTGATGCTCTAGGTCAGAATCCAAGAGAAGAGTGACTGGGAGCACTGTAGCAAGGGGTACAGTGGCACCAGACATACTGTCTTGACAGTAGCTCCTCTTGGTCTCTGGACTGATATCATTACTGCTGATTGCATGGCGAGCGATGCTATTTTTTTATATATTTATACTGAACATCTATTGTTTTGCCTGCTTAGCACACTTCATCTTTTCTCTCAGTAACAGTGATTCTCTTTTTCTTCCTTTTGGAGATTACTCCTAAACCACTGTCTGAGTTTATGATAGGGCTACTAGTCACAGTAGCCTGTCCTTCATATCTGGGCTTGTCACTCAGGAGGGGAAAAGCAAAGCTCTGCACCTCCCTTGATATCTATTTCATGACTGACAAAAGTGCTTCCAAGACTTTTCGAAATTAGAGTTGAACAATGGCTCTCTTCTTCCCATGTATCATGACCTATACTTACATGATATCATTCCCAATGGTGGTTATGCCTCCCACCATGCAGAGCAATCTAAAAGATAGAGGCCAAGATGATTGGCAGAGAGATAAAGTAGCATGGTGATTGTCATAGCTTGGTTTCCCCCAGGGGCAGACCCTGAGATAAGGATGCCAGGGAAACTAATTTGGAAAGTAAAAGGAACACCAATAGAGGAATGTGATAGTGAGACAGGGAAGAAAAGGAAGGCAATGAAGAGAAAGCTACAGAACCACTTACTGTTGTGGATAATGCACAACCAAGACTGATATTTTAAAATTTTAAGCAGTGAAATAGATGCCTTCTAGGCTGAGACACATGTGCTAACATTTGGAGAGCAGCATCTCCCTGGCTCTGAAGAAAACCAAATGATAAACAAAAGATTGCTTAGTGAGAATGGAATCAGAAGAAGTTTCAGCCATTGTATTCCAATATTTAATGGTTTCAGGCTGGGCAAGCAGGAGGACCATCTTCAGAACAGAGAATATGTGCCCTGGTGCCATGACTCGCTGAACTGGGAAGTCCAGTCAGACTTCCCCTGGGTAGCACTGAGTAGGCCAGGCAAATTTCTCCTCTTGAACACCTTAAATTCCTGTTTTTCTCTTCTCTCTCCTCTCCTCTCTTCTCTTTTTCTCTTTCTTCTCCTCTCCTCTCCTCTCTTTTCCTCTCCCCTCCTATCTCTCTGCTTAAGAGCTCCCAATCATGGTTGATTACTGTGTATCTGGCACTGTCCCAAGTGCTTAACATGCATTATGTCATTAATTTTCCAAGCAGCTTTATGACTTAGGCACAACTAGTACTGTCCTCTTACAGTGGGCAAGTTGTTGCATATGAGGCTATCATAGCATGTATTTATATATTGATTAGTGTTTTGGAGTATTTTGCTTGGTATAAATGCACTCATTATTTTCCTTCAATGTTAACTCTCCCTTTTACTTTTAATCCTATCTTTTTCTTTCTTTCTCTCCCAAATGTAGTCTGCCCCATCTTCTCTTCTATTTCTGATATGCCCCATTTTACATAAAGTAGGTTGTAAAGAACAGATGTAGAATCTGAAGGGGCTCAGTTTTCAGACAGGTCCATTTTACCAACAGCCTTTTAAACTAAGACATTTAAACTAAGCCAAGTGACTTAAGCCCTATGAGTTTTTTTCCATCTCTAATTGGAGAAGTGCTCTGCAGAATTCATCTCATGCATCAAATATAGTCACAAATGTGGAACCCCTTTGTGAATTGGCAACTGCTATAAGATTAAAGTGTTAAGGAAGTAGGAAAGAGCATGTGTGGAAGTGCAGGTGGGGTAGAAGAGGCAGTAAGGTAGGGCTTAGATGGTCCCATTCCAGGCTTGGGAGGGCACACAAAACAACTTGTGGAATAAGGTGCAGAGTATGCAAACTCGAAAGGGGTTTACAATTGCTGAGGATTGAAAAAGATAAAGAGTTTTCAGAAATTTATTGATGAAGTAGTTTATCAGTCCTCATGTTATCAACCTGCACACACATTTCATGCTTTATAGCATCTCAGCAAAAGCTTTAGTTAATTGCCCACTAATTATAACGTCATTGAATGGCTACACCGAGGCAATCATATAATTATGGAGCAAAAAGCTCTGAGCAATTACAAGGTTGAGCATATTGGTTGATTACAATAAATCCCTAGCTCATTGTCGATATTTGTCACCTGCTTAATGTTCCTAATCTCCTGATACATGTGATAAACCATGTGCAACACAAGAAGCAGGGTCTTTGGAGAGAAAGCTCAATTTAAAAAAGAGATAAGAACATACATGCAATGAACTAATGAATTGGATGATGTGTTCACTTCTGTTTGTCCAGTTTCATATAGTTTTAGATAACTGTTCTAGTTGTTCTTGACTTCTAGGACCTTATAGTCCCTGAAGGGAGACAGTCTTGTATGCACAACTTAGTGAGTTAGCTTTGGTAAAGATGTATGTAAAATGATATGGAAGTTTATTGGGACCAATGACTCAATGGAACACTGGAGAAAATTCCAGAAGATCTTCATAAAGGTGTTACTAGAGGTTTGTTTTCGGAAGAGGAAAATATTGCCAAGTATACAAGGGAGAAAGGGAGTCTTTGAGAATATATAGTTTCCATAAAGGTTGTTAGTGAATCAGCAAAAACACACACAGAAAGAAAATTATAATCTTTTGTTGTATTTCCTGAAAATAATATTCTAGCTTCAAGTAAACAGAAGCAGTGATTTCGATGGTTACAAATGAAGCAGATATCTAGCAGGAGGAAGCCACTGTAAAAGCCTATTTTTAAGCAGTTTGATTCTATCAACTCAGGTTCTTCAAGTAACCCTTTTGTGTTTCTGGAACAATCTTATGTAAGAGCTTTCCCAGGCAAATCCTATAATTGACCTTCATGCTTGGAAGGACAAAGGAGCCTTAAATCAATCTGGAAAAAAAGTTATAAAATGTAATTAGGTAATCATGGAAAAGTTACTTTGCATTCTCACATTGCCTTCAAGATAACATTGTTTTTAGTCCCCTATCTTTCCTTCCAATTCTAAAACTTCTTAAAATGCCTCAGGTATTTCCACTCTAATCATTTTCTTAGAGAAAGATTGTAAATATTTTAAAACATTGGATTGACATTTTCAGTATATGGTATATGGATTTCTCTGGATATTTTTTCCAGCTCCTGTAGGCCAAAATCAAAAATTCAGCAACTATGTAATTAATATTTACCTTTAATACTTAAGATTGGCTAGTGACCATTTCTCTGAGGAAACTGAAAATTAGTAATTGAGTGTATTACATAGCTTAGAGCTATGTAAGTAGATTTTTCACATAGAACTATGTTTTTTTCCCCAGAAAAAAAAATAAAATAAACACATGGCAAAGAAAAGTGACAGTCGATTTCCTTTGAGACACCACGACAACAATTATGTACTGTGTTCCGCATGTAGTGACATTCAATAAGTGTGTGTTGAATGATTTAGAAACTGGAGACATTACCTTGAAGAAATGTGTCTGTGCTTGTAAGAGATTAGACTAGGGACAATGAAGGCAAACACTATCTGAGAACTCTGCTTACAGCTAAGGACATTTTGTTTTGAAGATCATCCATTTTATCAAGCTTTTCTCTACATGGTATTGGAAAGTCAGCACTCTCTATTACACTCCTGCCCAACCCAATTGCTCTGTGTTTGTGGCAAAAACCAGTGCTCTCCATGGGAAAAGGGCATTTTGAGTTGAACCTTCTAAACTATTCACTACTTAGATGCTTTTAAGCATTATTTTATTATTTTAGGAAAACCTCTTGTTGACATTTATAGAGAAATGTCAATTCCATAAAATTACAAATAAAAGTGAAGAGTATATTACTGTTTTATCACAACCTAGACCTCTTTAGAACCCTCTGTATCAATATCGTGTCTAGCACAGTGTCCAGCAGACTGTAGGTACTCAACACATTTTTTAAAAGTTTTATCCATTTAGCTCCCGTTTTTATGAACGAGGTTTAAGTTATGATCATTATACTTTTCCTATATGTTAATATATTTTGAAAATTGTTAAACAATGCTTAGCCTAATATATAATTATTAAATATAACATAATGTAATATATTCCACCCTCATACTAAATAATTGAATATTTACTGTAATTAGTCAACATAACCACTCATGGACTCAGTTTCCCATTTACAAATGGAAACAGAGATATTCACCTAGCCCTGTAGTGCCAAGGACTTGACTTTAAAAGAACTTTGTGGATTATAAAGCTGCCTGTGCAAACAACTGTCATCATTGTGAAAGACCTTCAGTGAATACAACAGAAATGTGTGTACCATTACTTTATATTTGAGCCCCTCAAAACAGCTAAAACAATGCCCAAGTTTTGAGTGGAGACAGGGGATGCTTAAGTCAAAAGTGATAGATCTTTCGTTACCTTCCTCAGTGTGGTGTAAGCTGCAGGCCAATCTGCCTGGCCATGCACAGCCTCTTGCTGAGGCTACTACACCATCTTTCCAACAATATTGCATTCAAACATTATGTGATTTGGATCCTTGAGCTCAAAGACCAGTAATTACATTCATCTCTTTCTAGGCAGTACTGCCTAAAAAAGAAAAGTCTTAGGTAAATGTGATTATAAATCAGTATTACAAATTCTAGCTTCAGCACCAGTATGAAGAATGAGTGTTTAGTGTCACTAGGACTCTGGCCCAGCACTGCAATCTCCTCCATCTGTCGCTGAATCTTTAGTGAATAGATTATCCTAAAGTATAAGAAACTTTAAAGCAATATAAAAAGAAAAATAATGTTATCTATGTTCAAGAAGGGAACCCTTTTGGATCAAGAGATACCAACAGTGTTCATGGTTTAATGTTAAAGATGCTTCTTTGAATATTTAGATGATTTTTAAGATATTAATTTGGAATAGTATAGCCCTAAAGGATCATACCATATATATTAGTGTCCTGAATATGTGACATTCTAATACCTGAAACTTAGTTTAGTGTTGAATAAATCCAATCTACTGCTATGTTAAGGCAATTCATTCTAACTCTGAAGGATATACTTGGAAATTTTTTTCCCACAGTTATAACAAGTGGCTCCTGCTACCCTGGCCTTAGCTTTTAAAATCAAACACTAGTTCTCAGCTGATTTTCATGCATCATATATAGGCATAAATATACAGATTTGCATCTAACTACAAGGGAATAATATCAGATCTTAAGATAATAACTAAGCTTTGAAGAAATCTGAGATTGGCCAGTGCACACATATCCCTTCACAAGAATAACAGAAATCAAGAAGAATTACTCAGTGTTAATCCATTTGCCAAGAATGTAGCATTGTGTAAAAAGTAATTCTCTAGGAATTTTATATTTTTCAAATTATGGTTCCAACTGTTGGCCAACATGCCAATGGCCAAAACCCCATGTGGTATGTTTTGCTCCATATATGCATAGGCTTAAAATATGTATCCCTGTTTATCTGAAAACTCTGATACTCATTTCACGATATTAGTCCCTCTCCCCTTAGAAATTTAAGAGTGTACCAGCCCAAGATGGCAATCAAAGCAAGTCCTCATTTGCACCAGATGTGTGGGTCCTGGCTGTGCTGAGAATCATGTCTATGAGTAATGATAACTGTTCTATTCTCTATTCTCTCCTTTGGAGATTGGTGGCTAGCATGTCCTTGACTAATATTCTCAGGGAGCCACTAGTATGTAGCACACTGGTTCCCTTTTCCAAGTGGAGATCAACACTGTCAGCCTTCACCTTCTGTTTCCCCAAACTCATAGTATGTAATGCATGCCTACACCAGTTCCTTCAACAGACATAGATTCATAGCTGCACTACATGGCTTAGCAGTGATAACAGGATGAATAAATCATGGTCATTACCCTGCATAACCTTTGAGTCTAAAAGGTAAGTGTGCAAAGTGGCCAACAAATATATTATAGAGCAGACTAGATCACTTGTTCTAGGAGCGGTTAAGAACACACACTGTGGTCATTCAGAAGAGGAAGCTGATATTAGGCTTCAGTACGGTGGGGGGGGGGGGTTTGGGGGGAAGGGGAGGAGAAGGAGAAGAATATTTAAGGGACCAAAGATTTGAAGTGATTCCTAAGAGAATGCAATAATTCATGTGTGAATCATTGCCACTATTTAGATGGAGGAAATAATTATGTTCTGTAAGTGCCTTTGACTGTTTTAGGGTGACCAACCAATGTGTTTTACTCAGGACTGAGGGTTTTCTTAGGATGCAGGGCTTTCAGTATCAAAACTGGGAGAGTCCTGGGCAAATTGGTCACCCTACATTTCCTACTCTTTAACTACTACATCTGCATTATTTAAGAGTGACTTGTTTCCATCAACAAATATTTCTTTAAAGCGTTTCCT
>NW_011888800.1:11030745-11041974 GCF_000151845.1 Pteropus vampyrus
CACACACACACACACACACACACACACACACCCCGAAGATGTGATGTAAGCCTTTTAAGTGAAGTGACTGGCATATAGTAAATGCAAAATATATTTTGTTTTTAATAAATGAAGGAAAAAGCTTTCCTGGCAAATGAAAAGACCAGAAATTGAACACTACTTAGAAAGGAATTATGAAAACAGGGATATTTGATCAATTAACTCATTCATTCATTCATTCATTCACTGTACATTGTTTAGCACCTACTATATGTAAATATGCAGAGATATGCTAGATGTTGGAGATATGATGATAATAAGTCACAATCAACACTGGTTCTTAGTCTAATCATCGGCACACTTCAATAGTGACTAAACAGAACATTATCAAAAACACCTAAAACTAACAGGCAAACAGGATGCATAAAAGCTCATACAGCATGAAATAATCCTAGATAATACTTTACAGAAGGGTCTCATCATGTAGCTATGCTTCAATAATTAAGCAGAGTAAAAATCTAAAAATGTGTAATAAATGTTCTCTATTCCAAAGAGTGCAGAGAAAAATGATTTTGACAGAAATCATGGAAATGCATAATTAATTATGAGTGACATGAAAAAAAATGCAGTCCATGTCAGGGACAAGTTATAAAAATTCAGGCCTATATTAGAATCAGCAATGCGCCCAGTATAATTCTGTGGCATGGAGTACTGATGGTAGATTCAGAGAACAGTTGTTCTTTGTGTATAGACACTATAAGAGCCTAAAAGCAACTTAGGCCAGGCGGCTTGTGGCAAATGCTACCTTGTAAAAATGATATAGGACTGATGAGAAAATCATAGATGAACCCAGGATAAACTGAGCTTCCCAGTGCATGGCTACCAACCAGGGAGCACTGACCTTTCTGTTCTCACTAAGACCAGGCTTTACAGCAGGACTATGTCCTTCTACTACCCGTGTTGTCCAACAGCTTGCAGCTGGAGTAGACAGCTTAATTACTGACATCCACAAATCCTATGGCCAACAATTCTCATGAGCATTTCTAAAACCACTCAGCTACGTATAGAAGAAAGAAATCTGCTGCAGGATAAAGAACTGCTTGGATTAGAAAAATCAAGGCAATCATGCAGGCTGTGAAAACCATACTGGCATACTGCTCCTGTCTGCAACTGCTAAAATGATAATTAATAGGGAGCCAGAAGGCAATTCCAGTCTCTGAGACTAAAAATTCAGGGCAGTGTTTTGGTCCAGAGCCATCTTCAGAGTCAAACAAACCTGGGTTCCAATCATAGAGCTTTGTGCTTTTTATTAACGGATGTAAAATCTTAAAATTATTATCTTTTGATCAAAATTATTCCCCCCTGTAACAATAAACATATCCTTAAACTAGAATATCTTTCCAGACCATTTTTCATCCATTTGTAATGTATGACAGTATAATGTGTTTTAATGCCTTTTTTTTTTCTTTCTTTTGCCTCTTTAGTCATTCTGTTCTCATAGTTATTCCTTCAAATGCAAACAAAATACCTAGAAGAAATTTTGTGGACAAATGATTTAAAAAGCAATTGAATTCAGACCCCTCATATTCAGGAAAAGATTATTAGAAATTCCAAAAGTCATGTCTTCCTCAGTGTTTTCTGAAATACTTTATCACAAAATTAATCATCATGTATCAACCAAAAATGAGATGTTATCGATTTTATATTAAATCTACTATTGGTAACTAATCTCCAAGTCAATCTTAGTACTGGTACTGGTGGGAAGGGCATCTATTACTATACCCAGTTTCATTTTTTTATCCTATCCTGGACATTCTTTCTAATGCTCAATTATGTTAATTACAGATTATTAGCTAACATTGATTATGCTTTGATATAAGTGATTCTTTATTATCTTTTTAATTAATTGTGTAAGAACAGGATAAAATTGTATCATAATGAAAGAACACTAAATACGCATTATAAAAACTATTAAAAATAGTATTAACAATAAAACATCATCTTCAATGCTTGCTATATGCCAGACACTATGCTTACATTATTATATTTAGTTAATTTTAATTCTTGTTCTGATATTTATTAATTTTATACATTTTAACAATTTTTTTACACTCTTTGAGACTCAGTCACCTTCCATAAAAATGGTATAATAATACTTTTCATATGGGGTTATTGTGAGAATTAAATGAGATTAAAATGCAAAAGCAGAGTGCCTAATGTAGGATAAATGTTAAGTGATCATTTTAAAGATGGCATCAAGAATTTACCCCTTATAAAGTTAGAGAAAGAAAAAAGAATAATGGTCTGTCTATGGTTGTTTGCTTTAAAACTCTATGTCTTCATACAGTCCAATGAAGGAAAATATCAAAATCAGGAGCAGGGGTTAGAAAGGTTGGGAAACCATAGTCCTGAACTTAGACAGTGAAGTACAGAAGCTTTAGGAGCTGTGAACATTCAGGAGCCTGGTTTCACTTCTAGTAAGTGGTACAACTTAAGGGCAGGGCTAACACATGCACTATGAAAATGAAAAGATATTTAATACTTAATGCTTTTAGAAGTTTGAATATAATACTTTGTAGCTATAAAGAACAGAGAGTTTTCTGCTGTTTAAAAAGACAGAACAGATCTTGGAGGAAAGATATTGGTAGATGGAGGTAACGAGATAGAAATTCAATGAAAACAACGAATTACTCGGAGATTAATACGCAATAAGTTGTTCTTGAATTACTTTTTCTCTTTAAGTTGCCACTTTCAAAAAAGCCATACCCTTGACCCCACATCCCTTTACATCTCTCATGTTTTACTCTTTTCCTTCATCAAGTACTCACTGCTTCCATAATCTTTTATCTCATTTACTCCTTAAGGCAAATCTTATCTCCCTCTTTCTTCTTATATATTAGTCAATGATTCTATAATTGCTAAATCTAAAGGATATTTTATGACCTTGGCATGCTTGATATTTCATGCTTTTAATCAGCCTTCCATGGAAATGTTCCTTTTCTCTATAGTCCATGGATTCTTCTTTCTTGGTTTTCCTACATTCATAGCAACCTAAGTGCTTTTTGCCTTTATGACCATATTAATGTTGCTGATTCTCAGAGTCCATATTTGTGCCTGAGCTATTCTCAATATATTCTTCTTAATCTAGAACTGACTCACCTTTGCAATGATTGAAAACCAAGGTCTTTATAGAAGACCTCTATCTCGAATAGCAGCCCTATTTCATGTACTTGGCTTGAACAGACAAAAACTCTTCAATGGCCTCAAATTAGCATGTCCATTTGTAGTATCTTCTCAAGAAATGACACCATAAGTAATCCCCTGGCCTGAAAAAAAATCCTAGATTTCTGCTTTTTTCATAGCATCCACACAAAGCAGTGTTAGTTTTAATTCCTAAATACCTCTTGAAGCTACCCCTTATGCTCCATGCTCACCTCCAACACTGTATCCCTAGACCACTTCGTTTGTCACAAAATGACTATAAAAGCATATTATATTTACAAATGCCAACAATGTTAAACTGTGTTCTCAGAACATTGGGTACTTCCTAGATTAATAAGGGAAGAAAAAAGGGAGGCAGATAATCAGATCTTAAGTTCCTCATCCCTTTTTTAAGCAAGTATATCCCCTTCTAGCTTAGATTTCAATTAAGATTCCATTTGAAAAGTAAAGATATTTGCTATTGAGAATATTCTAATCATAATTCTATATATAATCCATTTTCCATACTATAGGTATTGATCTAATGTGCAAATCTTGTTATAGCATTTCCTTGATAAACAGCTTTAATATCTGGGTTTGTTCAGAAAACCAAAAATATCATATGCAATAAGGAGTAATTTATTTATTATAGGGATTAGATCCTACACTATTATGGAAATTAGTGCAGAACTCTGTGGAAGGTTTTACTTGTGCATTGTACAGTTAGCTGAAGTTGGTGTAGGTCAGCAAGATTGTCAGTAAGAAAAAAAACTGGAGAGAAAGTGAGAAAAACTGGGGTGCATGAGGACCACTGAACATGCAAAGCCAAGCTGGAACCCACATTCATTTCTCCTTGCCTTCAATCTTGATGACATATGTGACCTGCAGAATAAGCCACTGTCCTTCACCACAGATTTGTACACATTCTGGCTCAGGACTCAGAAAAGCTGAAGGAGGAGAATTCATGATTAGCAGTTACTACAGGGAAACTTCTTGTCTTTCCAAGCCATGAGAGTGTCTTGAGGAGCTGTCCATGTAGATTGGGAAGGCCTATTTCCATGTAAATGATGTCACCTGTCATATTCACATACAGTTTGCTGCACAGTATTAAGTCATCCATTCCAATGGCCCACTTTGGCCAAGGCAGTAGTATTTTCACTGCAGCCAGGTAACTGCCCGTGGTGTGCTAACCTCCCTTAGACAGCAATGGGAGCAGTGATGGGCAGAGTGTGGTGATTAGTGGATTGTGTATTTGAACTTCACTAAGGTGGTTGATTCTGTCAAATACATCAGTGTGTGAGGAATCTTATGAGGGATTGGTTGTCAAGGAAAGTTTACACATCATTCTCTCTCTCTATGAGGGAATCATGAAAAGAGATGTAGCTGTGACAGAGATTCCAAATTCATTTACTGTGACTAGGAGTACAGGCCATGGTGACATCTCTTAGCCATCAATATGATGTACACTCCAGCAGCACTCCACACTGCCTTCAATTATGGTATTCTAGCAAGGGGGAATCATTCTATATGATTTTATTTTAGAAAAAAGGTCAAACGTCCTAGGTTTTGGACTATCCATAGAAAAATCATGCTGCAGATGTGCTCATGTTTAAGGAGAGGCAGTATGGTATTTTTACTTGCAGTGCTATGAAAAAAATACTACCTTTTTTTTTGACATTTTACTAACAGAAGATGACAGGTTTCAGTGTATTTAGTAATTTAGAGATTTTCTCTACAAGTATATATCTGCAGTCCAAATCTCTGTCCCAGTTGCCGACTCCCCTAAAGAATATCCTAAATCAATGTGCACACTGAGTTCCATTTCTCTCCCTTCTGTCCCTTGACAGATAGATATATACCCAATTAGAAGACATGTCCTATGGACTCATTTTTATAAATTATTTTCTAATTTCCATTCTAACTCAGGCCCATATTATCTCTAACCTATGAGAGCACAGGTCAGCAACCCCGACTAGAACTTCAAAATCTGAAAATTTCAGCTAAACTTAAAAACAATTCCTCTTTGTTCTGAACTCAAACTCTGTCTCTTTTGCTGACACCTGTATTTGTTCTTTCTCTGTGACTTTTGTGTCCTGTTATTCCCTGTAGTATTCTGTAGGTATCCTCCAAAAACTGACCACACTTCTGAGTGATGGACAAGTTTGTGAGGTTTCCTTGGATGCTTCCCTCTCTGCTGGCCAATGTTTGTATCTTCAGCATTTAATACATGTTCTGAAGTCCTCAGCCAGCCTCTCTGGAATAGAGCAATGTCCCCCAGGAAAAGCTGACCTGGCTGACTTCTCTGTTCCTCTTAACATACTCCCTATAATTCCTACATGTTTTCAAATATCTCATAACCCATTACAGGGAAATGGCTCTATTATTTATCTTTGACCAAAGTCAGGATCAGAAATCTCATATAAGAAGTTGTAAATGTGTTAGGCATGAGCTATAAAGAAATTTGTTTTCCATCATATTGGAAGGTGGTAGACAGAGCTATTCATCAGATATCCTGTGCCTTAGCTATGGCTTCTCCCTATGAGACAACCCTCTCATATACCCAGGATGACATTGTGGTCTTGCTGACACTAACTTTGGTTCCCCAACAAAATCTGCCATTTTTCAAACATATTATTCAACAGAAACTCATAGATTGTATAAGTCCTTTATGAATCATGCTGCAATGCCAAAGTAGGAAATGACTGTGACATAATAAGAATTGAACTTGTCAGAATTTGCAAGATCCTATATGGTAGAGAGAGTTCACCCACATGTTGTTCTCTGGAGACCAAAAAGTTGCACTGGGATTTGCTGCCACTATTTCCTGTATGTGGCAACCTAACTTCTGATTTGACTTTGCAAATATGGCTATTAAATCAGAAATGCAATTGTACATACAATGCACAAATTCTACCTCAAATCTATAGCCCACTTAAAAATGTTGCAGACATTCAGAAGGTACCAAATAAATACCAACTATTAGGTATAGACGTCAAGACTCTCACAGTACCAATTTAACCTACAACTCCTGCCTCATCACCCACAACTCCCATTGGTGTATTTTATGCTTCAGCTGAGCTGAATTATGAGTTGGCACTGATTATCATCCTCATCTTTCCACATCTGTGCCTTTGCTCTGTTGCTCTCCTGATGGACTCTACTTATGCTCATCTCTAAAATTCCAAGTCATTTCAGGTTCCATGTTGAATTTACCTCCTTCGCAAATCCGTGGTTATTCTTCCCCAATGTGTACTGATGTTTCTCTCTTTGCTAAACCCTTATGGCACTTCATTAATATATTTTTTTTTGCATTTTTCTGAATCTGCCTTTTGCTTCTGTATTACCATCCATGAGCCTCTTGCTAATTTCCACTGGATTGTAAGATTTTGAAATCAGCATTGCACTCTTCGCAACCCAAATGTATTGGCTGATTTAAATTATATATTTTAAAAATAGGAGAAATCCTGTTTTAAAAAGTAGAAGTATAATCTTCGAAGTGAAGCCAGAAGGAGTGGTTCACAAACTTTAGAAGGCATAGTGAAAGATAACTTGATTTATGAAGTCTGTGATAGGGTCAGGAAGTTTCATTTAACAAGCGACTTAAATGATTCTGACAGAGGTGGTCTGAGTGCCACACTTCAAGAAATAACTTCCAAAGAGAACACACAATGGCTAAAAGGAGCAAAGGCAGTCATTAGCCAATGTGGATAATAAACAATTATTTATAATTCAAAACTTAACTAGTTCTGGCATTATAGTATAGAACACTGGTCCAAAGACAGAGGTGGTCATCTATAAATAATAAAACTCTCATAATTAAAAAAGTGCAGTGAGGGAAATTACACTGGACAATTGTTCTATACAACTTGGGAAATGGACACATAGAATTCTTTTTTAGAAAAAAAGTGAAATAAACTTTATTTAACTGATTCTGTTGTCTTTAAGAATGGGAGGCATGCTACCCTGAATGAGCCTGATCCTGTCTGATCTCAGAAGCTAAGCAGGGTCATGCCTGGTTAATACTGGATGGGAGTCCACCTAAGAAGACCAAGTGCTGTAGTTGTAAAAAATAAAATAAAAAAAATGTAAGGTGACAAGGTCCTTGCAGTCTGTGAGGTCAACCAAGGGTTGCCTCATCTAAAAAAGAAAATGAATAAGAGGCAGAAATTTCACATAGATACCATGTAAGAAACTTATTTAGAAACAGTCAATATGAACACTAAATCATACACTGAGTTAAAAATGTAGGAAACAATCAAAACTTATAAATGCTAACTGCTTGCAAAAGAGATCTCTAATTGCACATAGGAGTTCGTCTTTTAATCATGCCCTGATTTTCTGTCATTTAAAAATATATATTAATTTTAAAATAAATTTTATATTTATAATATAAAATGTTATAAGCCTATCAAGTTTTCTCAGGCCTAAAGAGCCTGTAGGTAGAGATAAAATCATACTAACAGCAATGGTTCAAATCTTGCTCCTACTTGCCTTTCTTGCAAAGGACTCTGTTTCCCATGAAAAAGTCTGGGAGATTTTTTTAATACTTCATGCACCTGAGAGAATTCCAGAGATATTATAAATTTTAAGAAATAGAACCTCTCTTATTATGAAGATGCTGAGTTGCTTAACATCATCTGGGTGCCACTATGTTTGCCAAGTTTCCATCAGCTCATCACTGAGTACTTCCTAGTCCACCACACATTGTAATCTCCTTCCACAATCAAGTCATTGGAATCATCAAGATGATAAACCTCTATGATGTTCTTTTGCAAAATGGAGAAGGCTGCTTCTTTGGTTCATACTACACTGAAGTATATTTGGAATGCTCTAGCTTAAGATTGATGTTTTATCGTTTTAAGCCCTTTGTGCTTACAAATAGTCTAATTTTCATGGAACTTAGATATAAACACAAAGATAGCTGGGCCAAGAAGCTAGTATGAATTACATACATGCCCACAACCTTCCCAAATACTTACACACCCAGTGTACCATGCACCAAGAGCTTCTCATTTCTCATGTCAATGATCTCTTGATCCTCCATTACCAATCTTTGTCCAATTTCATTTATAGTCCAATAAAGACCACTGCTACTAAAGAAATAGCTATGCTTTGTTTTTTAAATTAAGAGTTCCATTTTTATAGTGAAAACATGGTCAAGTGGGGGAAGATGTTATACTGTTTAATGTATAAAATATAATTATCATACCTATGGGAATCTAGTTTTTTCTTTTAACCATAAGAATTTAATCCAGAGACTACCGACTACATGGTGAATACTTATATAAATTATGTAGGCAATGAAAGAAATAAAACAATTTCTATAAGACAATGAAAAGTTGCAAATTGGTGAATATTTTTGTTTGGCCTGCATAGTATTTATAACATAAAAAATAATTAATCGAGAATAGCTAACTAGTAAAAATAATGATAACTGACATTTATTAAGTGCTTATTATGTAGGACTTTATATGAATTGAATTCATTTAGTCTTCACAAAATCCTATGAGGTAGACAGTACAGCAAGAATGCATACTTCCCAGGATAACAATCACAGTGTAGACTTCATAGCCTTTAAGAGAGCACTATTTTTAACCTCATTTTCAGATGAGAACACTGAGGCACAGAGCTGTTGGGTCGCAGTCGAGTCACAGACTTGTAAGTGGCAAAGCCAGGATTCACACACAGGGTCTGAGGCTCTAAAGGTTGCCCTCTGCTATACTGCCTCTGAAATCAGATTTCATGTTACGACTCCTATTTCTGGCATCTGAGGAAAAATCAGATGATCTGACAATATTAACCCCTCATTTTGTCATGACCTTAGTGGGCTGGAGGGATAATGGCTGCTCTACTGCTCCAGAAGATGCACATAACCATTTTCGCACAGTCCATCATCCTTCTCTATTGTCTCCCTAACAGAGAACTCTTTAACATTATCCTTGCTTATTTTCATTTGGTATAGATGAAGGAAAAGTAAAAGATTTCTTGAACCCAAAAGATAGTTCAAGGATGTTTGGTATTCTATTAGTCCTTCTTTACACACTCATGTCATCACTGGCTCTGGATGCATGTGAGTTTGTGAATTCAGATCTAGGTTTTCAAACCAAGACAAAATAACAAATCTCAGAATTATACCTATATATAATTTAGAGTTTCATTCCAAGGCTGCAGAGTGTATAGATTTCGATCACAGGTTTTGGATTAGACAGACCTATTTTAAATAACTGCTTCACCACCTGCATGACTTAGGATAATTAAACTTTAAGACCTGAGCCTCAGCTTTTGTTACTGTGCAATGTGTCTAATGAAATAAATAACATGTCCAACCTATCCACACTCGTCAAATAAATAAATGATTAAGGAAATAAAAATATTTTAAAAACTTTATAAAGTGCTAAGTAACTGCTGCTATTTTTACTGTGTTTCTGCAATTACTCTTAGTTTCATATTTAAGATTTTGGTTCTTTAATAGGAAAAAGAAAAGTGGTAATATTAATCACTTAAGGCTGCCTATACACTGATGATTTTGCCCCTGTCGCTTCTAATCAAGACGCTATAAGACAATGGTTAGATAATCTGCTAAAACTGAACTTTTCTTTTATCTATCAATGCTAAAGACAAATATCTTCTTGCAGAGATCCCTGGGAATTGCTACTAGCAGAGATCCCTGGGAATTGCTACTAAGATCCTGGTCAATGACTTTATTCTTCTAATGACTAAGATAACTTTTGTTATTTGAGTGTATTCTCCCTCTGATACCTTTAGAAAGTAATTATTTGTTTGAAAATATACATGTTGTTTCTTCATTGACAAAGCTTTTTCAGAATGTAGATGACACTAAAAATTAAAATATAATGTCCATTATTTTCCAATAACATGTATCTTTTTGCATTATAATGTTTAGATATTTGACTGCTGCAATATTAGATCCTTGCAGTCTAATATTAATGAGGGCCCAGCCAAGTGTTTTACAGAAAGCAGACATTCAGTAAATGCTCACTCACAAAGCAAATGAGTGGATAAATAAATAATTGAACGCATAGCAGGAAGTTCACTGTATTCACACTCATTTGCATGAAATAATATATACAATCAACCTCAGCATCAAAAGAGAAAGAAAAAATGGATTAAGTCATGATCTCAGCAGTGCACCCCTCACTTCACTAGATTAAGGTCTCCCAGGATTTCCAAAGGTAAGCAATGAGATGCAAAGCTGGCTTTAGCTACTCCTTTGAGCATATAATGATTTCCTAAAGGGAACATGACGGTTCTTCATGACTGCCCCCATTAAATATACAAAGATTTCCTAAAGTTAACTTAAAGAGACATTTCTCATGGAAACTGGATGTAAAATCAAACTCCAACGGCTGCCCTATCCCACTGCATGGACCAATTGTTTCCAGAGAATTTGTAGAATGTGTCAAGATCAAAGAATAGAGTAAAACCAAGTTCCTTGAATGAGAAGCCAAATTCCAGTGAAGCGTCTGATGAGAGCTTAGACTATTCCATAATTTAAAAACCAGCAAGACATCAATAAAAGCACAATTCAAAATATAAATAATTAGTAAAAATAATTTCAACAAATTACATTTTTATTAAATTTCTCAAAACCTGGCATCTGTGAGAACTCATTTTATATTTTAGTAAATATTGCTATTATTGACTCCAAAATATAAAAATATTTTGGTATGTTCTTATCTATTATAAGCATCAGATAGCAGTAATTTGGAGAGGAATAAAGTAGATTCCAAATATAGTTATGATTTGATGCTGGAAAAATAATATGGATTTTAAATATTTCAATTAAAATTAATGTTAATATGTATTAAAATATGAACAATGAGTGAAAGAAAAATCTAATATCTTCTGAAAAACAAATCATAGAGATTCTTTATTGTTTTCTGAGAAATGTCATATAATGGAAAATAACTGAAAACAGATAAAAACAATAACTTTCAATAATATACAATGGAGGAAAGCCATGTTTATTTAATTCTTCTCCCTAAGTAAAATAACGTTACGAACAAAGTGCGATGAAAATTCTGTCTA
>NW_011888800.1:11043279-11053777 GCF_000151845.1 Pteropus vampyrus
ACGTTTTGCCCAGAAAACATACTAATAAATCATTTTAGTAAGATAAGTGGAATATATTTTTAAATAACTCTACATTTTAATTAACTCTAAATATGATATAAAAATCCTTCTATAGTTTATTTTCATACTCTTTCTTAACCAATCTCGAATCAAATAGAAAATGAGAACCAAATTGTAGAATACCTAGAAAACAGCAATAAAATAAATCTCTATTAAAAATATAAATCCACTAAAAAACAAAGGACATTGAAAAATGAACAGTCAACTGAAAAGTTAGAAAAAAATGTAGAGAGAAAGCATTATTAAGGATATAAGTACATATATTGTTGAGTTAGACAACAAAGTAAATAAACACTAATTTTAATATTAGCACCTCATACAAGAAATATAATTGAAAAGCATCCATATTAATTAATATGAAAGGGGAGAAAATAAATCGTATAAAATTGGTTATGAAATGGGAAAATTATTTAAAAGAGAAAATGTATTATATATGCATGTATGTGTTTATATGTGTATATATACAGACACAGACATCCATGAATGAAAATAGTTTGCATAATTAAATGCAGATAGATTTGAATACTAGGTTGAAATGGATCATTTTTCTTGAAGAATATAAATTAGAAAAATATCTCAAGAAGAGATATAAAACTTGAATATACGCTTGATAATAAAATAAACTGAGAAAGTTTCTAAAGTGTTAAACTCCAATCTTGAGCCAAGTTCTGACTTTAAATTGTAAGCAACAGGTAATCTCAAGACTATTTAATTCTCAGCCCTCATCTTACTTGACGTATCAGCAAGGTTTGAAAGAGCTGGCTCTGGTTAGCTCTTCCATTCTACCCTTAGCCCTAACCTGAGCCTTCTCCATCAGAATGCGTTCTCATCACAATTAATGGAAACTATATTTTCCATTTGCTAAAGCAAACAAACTTCATTTATTCTTCTCTTTTTTTAACACCACACATCTATTCCACTAATTTTATTGCCTCCACTTCAAAATATGTCCAGTTTCTCTGAAATCTAGACTTTTCTCATTTCCCCTGTCACACCACCCTGGTCTAAACCACCATCATCTCTCATCTAGACTATCCAGTACCTTCCTCATTGATTTTCCAACCTCTGACCTTGCTTCATTTATTTTTTTGAAAAATTGTTCTCATCCTCCTTGCTCACCTATGGTATTTCACAACGAAGCAGCTATAAGGCTATTTTACAAAAAAAAAAAAAAATCAGAACATATTATTTCTGTTAGACCCCTTCCAAAGGTTTCCCATCTCACTCAGAATAAAATATACCCAAATCATCCAGAAGGCCAAAACGACCTGACTTCCTGTTATTTCTCTTATTCTAATCTTCCTTTATTCTCCCCTTGCTCATGTTAGTCTAGAGTGAAAACAGATGACTACAGTAACTCAATTTGTCCTCTGAACTTCATCTTGTTGGACAAAACAAATTGCACTGACCTTGCTGACTTGCCAAAAAGAAGTTATTTGCTGGGGAAAAAAATTTCAAGGACTGTACAAAATAGCTGTGCTTTTCAAGGTCTATGCAAAAATACTTATTTCTTAGTAATGAAAAGAGATGTTCATGAGAAACCTATGACTTGTAAAATATAAATTTTCCTCCAATCATAATTCTTGATAAACAATTAACGTAACTCGAATGATCCTCCCCTCCCCCACAACCCCACCACCCACCTTTAAAAGCTCTGAGCCTAATCCCTGGATGGGATACCTTCTGGTTGCTGGCAGAAACTGTATTCCCAAATTGAATTCAAAACACTGAATAAATGTTTTTCTTACTTTGCAGCCTTGTCTTTTTCTCTCAGTTGACATTAGCTACACCATTCTACTAGTCTTTATCGTGACATACAAAATATGTTCTGCCTTCAGGGTCTTGTCACTTGCTGCCCCCTTTTCTTAGAATGTCCTTCTCCCATATAACTGTATCTGTTTAGTTCAAATATCAGCTTCTTATCGAGATTGTACTTGTTTTCTATTGCTAACATAACAAATCACCATAATTTAGCAGCTTAAAACAACATGAATTTCTTACTACATGTCTATATAGGTCAGAAGTCTGGTCCAACTTGCCTGCTTTCTCTTCTCTAGGTTTCACCATGCCCAAATCAAGGTATTAGCTAGTATGGGCGTTTATCCTGAATCTCTAGGGAAAAACATGTTCTCAAGCTCATTCAGGTTGGTAGAATTCAGTTCCTTGCAGCTATAGGACTGACATTTCTGTTTTTTTTCCTGGTTGTCCAGCCAACAGTATTTCTCATCTCATTAAGGTTGCTATCATTCCTCATCATGTTAGCAGCTCCATCTTCAAAACAAAAAGAGTTTTTCTTCTAATACTTCTAATTTATCTGACTCTCCCTTCTGTTAAACCCCTTCTCCTTCCAGCTAGAGAAAGTTCTCTGCTTTAAAGAATCATATGATTAAACTAGGACCACCCAGATAACCTAGGATAATTTCCCTATCATAAAGTCTATAACCTTAATTATATCTGCCAAGTTCCTTTTGCCATGTAACATAATATATCTATAGTTTCCAGGGCTAAGAGTGTGCACATCTTTGGCAGATATAATTAAGGTTGCCTACTACCTCACCTTGACCACTCTGTTTAAAATAGCAATTTTGCCTACTATCTCACCTTGACCACTCTTTAAAATAACAACACGCCATCAAAACACAAATGGCATTTTTTAAAGAAAAAGAACAAAAAATCATCAGATTTGTATGGAATCACAGAAGACCCTGAACAGACAAAGCAATACTGAGAAAAAAAGAACAAGGCCAGAGGTATCACACTCCTTGACTTCAAATTATACTACAAAGTGACAGAAATCAAAACAGCATGGTATTGGCAAAAACAAACAAACAAACAAACAAACAAACAAAAAACAGACACACAGATCAATGGAACAGAATTGAGAGCCCAAGAATAAACCCACATATATATGGGCAGATAATTTTTGGCAAAGGAGTAAAACATACAATGGATAAAAAAAAGATTCTTCAATAAATGATGCTGGGAAAATTGGAAAAACATAAGCAGAAGAATGAAACTACACTGCTATCTATCGCCATACACCAAAATTAACTCAAAATAGACCAAAGACCTAAATATAAGACCGGAAACGATAAACTGCATAGAAGAAAACATAGGTACTAAATTCGTGGATCTTGGTTTTATGGAGGATTTTATAAATTTGACCTCAAAGGCAAGGGAAATAAAAGCAAAAATATGCGAATTGGACTATATGAAACTAAAAAGCTTCTGCACAGCAAAAGAAACCATCAGCAAAAAAAAAAAAAAAGAGGCAAACAATTGAATGGCAGAAGATATCTGCTAACAACGCCTCTGATGAGGGGCTAATATTCAAAATATACGAAGAACTCATACAACTCAATAACAAAAAAGCAAACAATCCAATTGAAAAATGGGCAGAGGACTCGAACAGACACTTTTCTTAAGAAGACATATAAATGGCCAACAGACATATGAATGGATGCTCAACTTTACTAGCTATTAGAGAAATGCAAATCAAAATCACAATGATATATCATCTCACACCTATTAGAATGAGTATCAACAAGACAAGTAATGACAAATGTTGGAGAGGTTGTGAGGAAAAAGGGACTCTTATACACTGCTGGTGGGAATGTAAATTGGTACAAACTCTACGGAAAACAGTATGAAGATTCCTCAAAAAATTATGAATAGAATTACCATATGGCCCAGCAATTCCTCTTCTGGGTATCTACCCAACATTTTCGAAAACATTTATCTGTAAAGATATATGCACCCCAATGTTTACTGCAGCATTATTCATGGTGGGCAGACATGGAAACAACCAAAGTGTCCTTCAATAGATTACTGGATAAAGAAGATACATATATACAATACAAGGTACATATACACAATAGAATATTACTCAGCCATAAGAAAAGATGAAATACTGCCATTTGCAACCACATGGATGGATCTTGAGATTATCATGCTAAGCAAAGTAAGTCAGATGGAAAAATTCGAGAACCATATGATTTCACTCATACATGTTATATAAAACTGAAAGTACCACATGAACAAGACAAACAAAAATTCATACACACAGACAACAGTTTAGTTCCTACCAGAGAGAAAGAGGGGAGTGAGGGAGATAGATAAGGGCAAAAGGAGTCAAATATATGGTGATGGAAAGAGATTTGATTTTGGATGGTGAACACATAATTCAATACACATATAATGTATTATTGAATTGTACACTTGAGACCTTATAATTTTATTAACCAATTTCACCCCAATAAATTTAATAAAAAAGAAATAAAATAAAATATCAACAATACTGATCATAATTTACTTGTAAAATTTACTTATTTATTATGAACAAATAATATACAAACCCTGAAAATATAATTCCATGAAGTCAAAGATTATATATTTTTTCATTCACTACTGTATTCCTTGTATCTAAAAGGGTGCTTAGCACATAGTAGATGTTCAAGTATTTACTAGATGATTAAATAACATTTAATTGTCTAAAAATATGGAGAAAAAATGTACATTTTCTATATTAATCAATTTATTTAAAACAGAGTAATTCCTTAACAAAATTTGACAAAGATAGCTGAAACAGAAAAAACATAAGAGAATGAAAGTATGAACATGAGACTGTGATTATTCCTGGAGAAAATAATGGAATTAGTAGAGGATATACATAAATTTTATACTTTATTCTGAATAACTATTTATCACTTAAAATTTTTACAATAAAGATGCATTTAGTTATCAGGTAATTAAATTTAATAAAGATAATTTTTTCCTCAAAACTAAAAAGCAAACCAAAAAATATTTGTAACTATAGTCAAATTGATAAAAATAAAAATTTTCGCAAAAAAACAGTTGGATATTAAAAACATGGTTTTAATTTTAACCTGAAATATGGAAAAATAATCAATTTCTTAATCAGAAGAGTAGGGAGGAATAGTCATAAAGACATTATATTATATTCGATAACATAGGTTTTATAAACGTTTGATATTGGCACATGGATAGACAGATTAACAGAATATAAACTCTTCAAATAGCACAAAATATGTAAGGGAAATTAATATATGATATGATTCATTCTATCCAGTGAGGATTTTTCAATAAATAACATTTGGGTATCTTTAATGGTTTGAAAAAAAATGAATAAAGCTGGATCTATATCTCACACCTCATACACAAATATATTCTAGATAAAGAACAGATTTTCATTTAAAAAATAAAAACTGTAATATTTCTAGAAAAAACATAGGTGAATATTTTTATGATCTTAAGTTAGATAATGTCTTCCAGTGAAAGACATAAGTCCCAGAACCAAAATAGAAGCAATTTATAAATTTAATTATGGCAAAATTTTAAATTTGTGCAAAACAAGCTTCAACCCCATTAACAAAGGTAAAATATACATAGCAAATTTGATAAAAAATATCTATCTCATATGCCTATATTATATACATAAATCACATATATGTGACAGAATATGAATTTTTCTTACCAAAAAAATGTTTTTTGAAGTTACCAAAACTCAGATACAAAAATATGATCAAAAGAAATAAAGAGCATTACCTAGGAAATGAATTAAAATAGTCAACTGACATAAAATTAGAGATGCAAATTTGAACATTTAATAGCACTTTTACCAATGATATTGATGAATGTTAAGAAATATTAATATATAAAATTATCATGCACTTTAAGAGATACTGTGATGTGTGTACAATCATTTTGAAAGGCATTTTGATTGTTTATCCTTCTATCTACCTATCATCTATATGTACAAGAGAAAAGACTCTAGAAATAACACAAAATACATGAGAATTTACACTTTTTAATGAGCATATTTTTTGATTCATATTCATTCCATTCTTGAATATGTATAATAAACTCACATAAATATGTGAAGATTAAGTAGATTAATTTCACTGTACTCTATACAAACTGAAAATGAGTACATTTCAATAAAGCATTATTAAATAAATTAATGCACTTCCATATGATGGTATGCTTATAAAGAATGAGATAGCAAAAAATATATGAATAGTATACCATGCTTTTCCACTGTAAAATTCCTCCTTTATAGTTAATAAATATCTTGGGGGAAAATACTTGGATACTATGCAAATATCTTATTTCTCTTCAAAGAGGGAAATGTATTTACCAACCAGAGTACAGTATTTTTATACAATTTTTATCTTTTGCCTTACAATGCACAGTCGAAATACTGTTTTCCAAATTTAATTATATTAATTCTGTCCTTCTCTACTCCTTTCAGTGTGATTATGTTAGTGATCTGTAATACCATTAGACTAATTAGTTATAGTTGGCATTCCATTTTAGGTTCAAGAAATATCGTGAACTTGCGGTTTATCTAATTTTTTTCTTCTGCATTTTTAGGAGTAACGTTTTTTCTAGAAAAGATTTCTTTCATATACAAAGAAAATACAAATAACTAAATCTCAAACAATCTCTAGTTTATGAATACATGCCTAAGCATGTCTAATGCAATTATAAAACTGAATTTTCAGGAAGAGACAAAATTCTAAGTATATTGCATACATGCACTTGGGTCCCTATAGTGAGACCTTGGTTTACAAGTTTCCACTATTTGATGCGGGATACTCAGCCACATTTTAAATGTCACTCTTTGCTGTCTTTACTGTCCTTTGGGCTCTCAACATAGTTATGTCTACATCAGCCTTGGAAATTACCCAGGTTTCTAAAATTTAAAATCAAGAAAAAAATAATTGAATAAATATAGTTCTATTTTGGTCTATGGTGAATTTAGTTCTCTTTGTAAGTGTCTTTACCATTCTTTCTATAACTGCATTCAATTTCTTAACTAATGTGGAGCTTTAGGGAAGAATTTCTAAGATATTTGGAGAATCAATGCAAGTGATTCTAAATCGGATAGTGCTGAGTTCAATGTAATTTACAGATGTGTTTGGATTCCCAAAATGTATAGGAGCATATTATATAAAGACAGATTTTCTTCTGTATTTAAATTTAACTGTCACTCATAAAACACACATAGCACTGTAGAATCAAAAGAACGATTTGAAACACCTGACAACTGTTTAACAAACAGTAATTCATTAAAACCTTGGGGAAGTTTTCTCTTCTGCACTATGAATAGCTTTTCTTTTACTCCTGCACAGAATGCTAATGCAGACAGCCTGTGATCAAAGTATACTGGAGATGTGCTTTAGGACAGGAAGTCGCCCCACATTGGTGTTTCTGTTTGATTCTTTTGCTCGAGAAAAAATGATACTTGCAGCGGAAGTACACACAGAGAAGGAGAAAGTGAAAATTCTTAACAAGGAAATTGGGCAAGGCTGAGATGGTTTCTAATATTCTGATAAATCTAAAAGGTTTTCCTTCCCAGCTCAACCTTTGCTATAATATTTTTTCACTGCTGTGGGCAAAGTGACTGACTGGACAGTTCCAGCCTTTCTTTCTAGTTAGCAGGAATGTACCTAGAAGTTGACAAGTAGCCCACATAATGTGGCCTGGACTCTTATTACTGAAGACAGGCTGAAAATGCATTGCTTGCTCTGGTGCTCATTGTTGCAGCTGTTGCTAATGAGGTATATTTGTTTTTGTTTTTGTTTTCATAACCAAGTGAGATGCTGCATGTCCTATGACAAGTCACGAATGTTATTCTTTTCAGATATGGATCTAGATAATCCTATCAGGCCTTTCTGAAATAATCTTCAATTGTAAATGGCTCTATTTTGTGTGTCTATACTACTGACTTTATACTTTAACATTATTTCCAAATGCTTTTTAGGAGCATTTAACTCTCTTTTAGACTTACTTAAGATGAAAAAACATTTAAATTAAAAATTAACCCATTTTCTTAATATCTCAATCTGATATTCTATTTCATTTGTAACATAGAACTCTTACATATAAATATATTTAACATGAAAAATCATATTTTCAAATAACTTGTAATAAAATGATATATGCACAATACAAATAGAAAAAATAAATAAAAAACAAAACTGTGATTTAATTTTGGTTCTATAAAACCATAAGTACCTCTACTTGTATTTCAAAATGTTAATAGAACTAAATAGAGTCCAGAAATAGACCCAAACATGTATAATCAATTATTTTACACAAAGAATCCAAGATAATACAAGTGAGCAAGGATAGTTTTCTCAACAAATGGTGCTGGATCAACTGGACATCTGCATGCCAAAAAATTAAATGATAAAATAAAAGGAACCTTGACATTACACTATATAAAAATTTAATTCAAAATGAATGATAGACTTAAATGTAAACCTAAATTTATAAAAGTTGTGGAAGAAAACAGGAGAAAATCATTATGATTTGAATTGGTCAAAGATTTCTTAGATATGATGCAAACAAAGAAATGAACATAAACAAAATGTTAAATTAGACTTCATCAAAATTAAAAACTTAATTTTGGTTAAAAATGTTCTTAAGAAGATATTGTTAAAAAAATGAAAAAGGAAGTCACAGACTGAAACAAAATATTATAAAACCAGAATATGTAAAGAACTCTCAAAAATCAATATAAAGGAAACAAAAAATAAATAAATAAAAGATAGGCATACGATTTTCATAGACACTTCACCAAAGAAGAGATATATAAGATGGCAAAGAATAAAAGCATGCAGTTGACATCATTAGTCATTACGGAAATAAAAAGTAAAACTTCAATAAGATACCACTACATATCTATTAGAAGGGTTCGAATTAAAAGTAAAAAATACTGTATAATATGATGGCAAGGATGAAGAGCAACGAGAATGTTCATGTATTGCTGATGGGAATATACTATGCTACAGCCACTTTAGACAAAGGCTTATCTCCATACATGAAAGTTCTTAGAAACCTTATTCCTGATAGTCAAAATGTGAAATAAAGCTATGTCTATCAATTGGTAAACAGATAAACAAACTGCAGTACATCCATAAAATGGAATTCTACTCAGAAATAGTAATTTAAAAAGCTATTGGTTCTCACAGAAACATGAATTCTTTCCAAAAGCATCATGCTCAGTAAAATAAGCTAGACCTAAAATGCTGTGCATTGTATGGTTCTGTTTATATGGCATTCTGGAAAAAACAAACTATAGGGACAATAAGATCAGTGGTTGTCAGGGTCTGGGGGGAGGAGGATAGAATTGACCATTAAAGGATGCAAGGAAACTTTGGAATGATTAAAATATTCTATATCTTGAGTATAGTGATGGTTCCATGACTTAAAAATTTGTCAAAATTCATAGAAAAGCACATCTGAAAAGGGTGAATTTTACTAAAATAATACTTCAATAGACCAAGAAAAATGTCTAAATTACTTATTTCTTGGTGATCAAATTTTCTTCTATTTGCTGTGGTATAATTTCTAACATATATACTTTAAATATTGTAATGTGAATACTTGAAAACTGCATTTTTCTTAGTATTGTAAATCAATTCAATTGGAACTAGAGTCTAAAACAGGTTTCACAGTATTGGCCACTAGTCCAATGCATCTCCTATAGATGGAGAGCACAAATGAAAATTTTCTTTGGAAGAATTCAGAACTTGTATTTCAAAGCAACTTGCAAAGCAACTATACTATAATGTAGAAAAGAAAGATCTTCTAAGGCCTGTCTATGAGCCATGAGAAATCTCTTCTTCAGCTTCTCCCCTTCTAAATTAATAGCTATATTTTCTTGTGATTTTTCAAAGAGGCTAAACAGACTATAATTACTCAATTTTTAGAGTTAAGAAACATGAATACTACACAGTAAAAGTTAAGAAGTTCTTTAAGGATAAAAAATTTTTCCAGAGAAAAGCCATTGGTAAACATTAAAGAGGCATTCACTCTTTCAGGCTGCTGCAGTACAGTGTCAGGAGTCTCAAACTCACATGAGCAACAGAAATCAGTGAAGCTAACTTGATGTAATGTGATAGGCAATGTGGAAAATAAGACTGTCTGGAGAACGCAACCTTTGTAAAAGTGTCCATGTTGAAAATTTTAACACACTGCAATTTAAACAAAACAATTCTTGCTAAACATGGACACTTGAATGCCCTTTTGACTTCTGGATTTGTGCTTCACAACCAAAAGCATAGGAATTTCTTTTTTATGTTTTATAAACTGGTTGTCAGAAAACAGATTTCATTTTCTCGAGGAAGCATTTTTTTCTTTTAAAATAATTTTAATTTTTTATCAAATTTATAAAAGCATTCAGTTAAAAATTATCCATAGGAAATAAAAGAAGAAATCACATGGAAAATCAGAAAAAGTTTTGAATTGAATAAAAAACAAAAACATTAGAATTTATAGGATGCAGCTAAAGCAGTGCTTAAAGGGAAATCCATGACTTTCACTGCTTACATTAACACAAAAGAAAGATCTCTAAACAAACACTTAAGCTTTCATCTTAAGAAATGAATATAAAAAGAGCTAACTAAAC
>NW_011888800.1:11053827-11056138 GCF_000151845.1 Pteropus vampyrus
CTCAGAAATAGTAATTTAAAAAGCTATTGGTTCTCACAGAAACATGAATTCTTTCCAAAAGCATCATGCTCAGTAAAATAAGCTAGACCTAAAATGCTGTGCATTGTATGGTTCTGTTTATATGGCATTCTGGAAAAAACAAACTATAGGGACAATAAGATCAATGGTTGTCAGGGTCTGGGGGGAGGAGGATAGAATTGACCATTAAAGGATGCAAGGAAACTTTGGAATGATTAAAATATTCTATATCTTGAGTATAGTGATGGTTCCATGACTTATAAATTTGTCAAAATTCATAGAAAAGCACATCTGAAAAGGGTGAATTTTACTAAAATAATACTTCAATAGACCAAGAAAAATGTCTAAATTACTTATTTCTTGGTGATCAAATTTTCTTCTATTTGCTGTGGTATAATTTCTAACATATATACTTTAAATATTGTAATGTGAATACTTGAAAACTGCATTTTTCTTAGTATTGTAAATCAATTCAATTGGAACTAGAGTCTAAAACAGGTTTCACAGTATTGGCCACTAGTCCAATGCATCTCCTATAGATGGAGAGCACAAATGAAAATTTTCTTTGGAAGAATTCAGAACTTGTATTTCAAAGCAACTTGCAAAGCAACTATACTATAATGTAGAAAAGAAAGATCTTCTAAGGCCTGTCTATGAGCCATGAGAAATCTCTTCTTCAGCTTCTCCCCTTCTAAATTAATAGCTATATTTTCTTGTGATTTTTCAAAGAGGCTAAACAGACTATAATTACTCAATTTTTAGAGTTAAGAAACATGAATACTACACAGTAAAAGTTAAGAAGTTCTTTAAGGATAAAAAATTTTTCCAGAGAAAAGCCATTGGTAAACATTAAAGAGGCATTCACTCTTTCAGGCTGCTGCAGTACAGTGTCAGGAGTCTCAAACTCACATGAGCAACAGAAATCAGTGAAGCTAACTTGATGTAATGTGATAGGCAATGTGGAAAATAAGACTGTCTGGAGAACGCAACCTTTGTAAAAGTGTCCATGTTGAAAATTTTAACACACTGCAATTTAAACAAAACAATTCTTGCTAAACATGGACACTTGAATGCCCTTTTGACTTCTGGATTTGTGCTTCACAATCAAAAGCATAGGAATTTCTTTTTTATGTTTTATAAACTGGTTGTCAGAAAACAGATTTCATTTTCTCGAGGAAGCATTTTTTTCTTTTAAAATAATTTTAATTTTTTATCAAATTTATAAAAGCATTCAGTTAAAAATTATCCATAGGAAATAAAAGAAGAAATCACATGGAAAATCAGAAAAAGTTTTGAATTGAATAAAAAACAAAAACATTAGAATTTATAGGATGCAGCTAAAGCAGTGCTTAAAGGGAAATCCATGACTTTCACTGCTTACATTAACACAAAAGAAAGATCTCTAAACAAACATTTAAGCTTTCATCTTAAGAAATGAATATAAAAAGAGCTAACTAAACTCAAATTAAACAGAAAGATGAAATAATAAAGATTAAAGCGGAAATCAAAAACAAAACAAATAGAGAAAAATCAATGAATCCAAAAGTTGGTTCTTAAAAGATGAAAAAAAAATGATAAACTTTAGCTAGACAGATCAAGCAAAAAGAAAAAAAGACTTCTCTCTCCCTCTCCCTGTCTCCTCCTACCCTCTTGATAATTCAGTAATGAAAGAGGGGGCGTTATTCCTGACCTACAGAAACTAACAGGATTATAGGAGAATATTATCGAAAAATTAGGTAACTCTGAATAAATAAATTTCTAAAGAGACAGGATTGCCAAATCTGGTGAAAGAGGATATGGAAACTGAATAAATCTATAATCAGAAAAGAAATGAATTTTGTGATTAAAATTTTCCCAACAAAAGAAGTCCTGGACCAGAGAATTTATAAAATGCATCATTTACTAAAGAATAAATGTTACCAATCTTTCATAAATTCTTACACATAATAAAGGAGGAAGCAACACATTCCACCTCATTTTAAAAGGCTAATTATTACTTATGATACCAAGCCAAAGATACAATAAGAAAAGAAAATTGCTGGCCAATATCCTTCATTAATAGAATAAAAAATTAATGAGACTGTAGCAAAACAATCCCAGCAACACAAAAAGGATTATCAAACAAGACCAGGAATTAAAGATTGGTTTAACATTCAGTATCAATTACTATATTATGTTAATAGTATAAAAGACAAACTGTATTTTCAACAGAAAATACATTAAACAAAATTCAATTACTATTTATGATAAGGTATCTCAATAAATAAGGAATAAAAAAGAACTTCCTCAGCCT
>NW_011888800.1:11056188-11059375 GCF_000151845.1 Pteropus vampyrus
TAAAAGGCTAATTATTACTTATGATACCAAGCCAAAGATACAATAAGAAAAGAAAATTGCTGGCCAATATCCTTCATTAATAGAATAAAAAATTAATGAGACTGTAGCAAAACAATCCCAGCAACACAAAAAGGATTATCAAACAAGACCAGGAATTAAAGATTGGTTTAACATTCAGTATCAATTACTATATTATGTTAATAGTATAAAAGACAAACTGTATTTTCAACAGAAAATACATTAAACAAAATTCAATTACTATTTATGATAAGGTATCTCAATAAATAAGGAATAAAAAAGAACTTCCTCAGCCTGAGAAGGGCACCTATGAAAAACCTACCACTAACTTCTTCCTTAGTGTTGAAAGACAGAATGCCCTCCCTATAATATGAACATGGGGGCGTGTCCACTCTCACTTTTATTCAATAATTTAGTCCTGGTTATTGTAATAATATAAACTAAAACAAAACATAAAAGCATTCAAACTGTAAAGAAGAAGTAAAACTCTACTCGTGGAGGACCTGATCCTATTTTCCTACTTGTGAAAATGCACACACACACACACACATACACACACACACACACTGATAGAATTAATAAGTGAGTTCAGAAAGGTTGCAAGATAGAAAATCAACTATATTCTCAATACTGCCAAGAAATAATTAGAAGAAAAAATTAGGAAAGCAATTACATTCAAAACAGAATTTTAAAATATTTATAAAAAATTTAACAGAAGATATGTACCTGGACAACAATAAAACACATTAATAAGAAAAACTGAAGAATATACAAATAAATCAATGAATATTTCATGTTCGTGGATTGGAAGTTTCAAAATTGTTATAATAAAAATTCTCCCCAAATTAATCTATACATTCAATGTAATCCCTACCAAAATAACATTATCTTTTTATTTTCTAGATACTGACACTCAACGAAAATTAGTTTGTAAATACAAAGGACCTCAAATAACTAGAGTAACTTTGACCATTAAGAACAAAGTTGAAAGGAATTAAACTCCTTGCTATCCACTAATCAAAATAGTATGGTACTGTTGAAGTGAGAGGCATATAAATAATGAAATGGAATTGAGAGTCCAGAAATAAACACTTATATATAGGTTAATTTTTTTTTTTTTTTACAGAGTTTCCAAAGCAATTCAATGTGTGGGGATAGCATTTTCAATGATTCTAGGACAGGTAGATATCCTAATACGAAAATATGAATGTTGACATCTCACACAAATATACATATATTAACTCAAAATGAAGTATATACCTAAAAATAGGAGCTAAAATTATAAAATTTGTAGAAGAAAATTTTCATGACCATGGGTTAAATTAAGAATTCTGAAATATGACACCAAATCACATAAAAGGAAAAATCCTATAAATCAAATCAAAATTTAAAGTTTGAGAACTTCAAAATATACCAATAACAAAATTAAAAGGCGAACAAGGCTTAAAAAAACATTTTTTAATCATATATCCAACAATGGACTTGTATCCAAACTGCATAAAGAATTCTTACAACTTAATAATAAGAACATAAAGAATACCATTTTTTATAAAGGTAAAACCGCATGAATAGACATTTCATCCAAGAAAAAATATGAAGATATAATTAACATATAAAAAGATGTTCATCATTATCAGTCTTTAGGTAAATATAAATTAAAACCCCAGTGAGATATCATTATGCTCCCACTTGAACAATATAATCAAAGAGACAGAAAACAACAATTACTGGAGAAAATATGGAGACTCTTACTTTGCTGGTGGGAATGTAAAATGGTAAATCTACTTTGAAAAATATTTTGTTAATATATGACTGAGAAGTCCTACTCTCATATATCTACCCAAGAGAGATACAAATGTATGTCCACACAAAGTCTTGTGTACAAATGTTTATAGCAAAATTATTCATAATAGTAAAAAACTGGAAACAATTCAAATGCCCATTATTTGGTAAAACAATAAACAAATGGTGTACAAATATTTATAGCAAAATTATTCATAATAGTAAAAAACCAGAAACAATTCAAATGCCCATTAATTGGTAAAACAATAAACAAAATGTGGTATATCTATACAATGGAATATTATTCATTACTGTGAAAGAACAAATTATTGGTATATGTGCTATAACATGGATGGAGCTTAAAACCATTATACTAAGTAAAAGAGGACAAACGAAATAACGTATGTATTACAGGATTCAATTTATATCAAAGCTCCATGAAGGGCAAAGATGATCAATCATCTGGGATTGATGATGGGAACACAGACTGACTTCAAATGGGCATAAGAGAACACTTTGGGGTAACGGAAATGTTTTAAAGTTGAATTGTGGTGATGGTTGCACAACTCTATAAATTTATTAAAAATAATTTAATTGCCCTCTTACAATGCACAAGTTTATAACATGTAATTTATATGTCAAAAACTAAAAAGAAAAAAGAAAAATATAATATATGTGTTAGTGTCAGTTATTTTCTAACTTAAGAATTCTATACTATAGGAAAATGACTTCTAACAATGTTAAAAGAAAAAGGCTTCCTTTGCCATTTTCTTTCTTTTTGCTTGCCTAGTTTAATGTTAATATATGAGAATCCTCAGATTTTATTGAGGATTCAATAAACAGCAGGTAGTTCTACTAACTGTTCTGTTGTACATTTATTCTTTACTCCGGCCTTTTTCCAGCATGTCTTGCTGAACAGTGGATTAGGGCCTCAGAGGTATCAATTCTATGATATGAAATTTCACAAAGTACATTCCACCTGATGTTAATGAATGTTATTTCCTCTACACATAATCTCAAAACATTTTATGGATCAATAAATTGGATAACAGAGGGATAAAAATAAAAAATAAAATTTTCATTATTATAGAGCCTCTCTATAATTTATCATTTATCATAATTTTGTTTTGTTTTACAAAACATATATTACATGGCTGCGTGAAGTCAGTCAGAGACCCACTGACATCAATCAATGATCAACTACAAAACACAAGCATATGATGAAGTCACTATATCTAGCTGGCAGATAATAGAAAAGAGAGAGAGTACATGCATTTTGCTAGTCAGAGCTCCATCATATGACCACATTTAACTGCAAGGAGCACTGGAAATGAAGACCAACAATGAGCACATAAAAAAGAAGAACAAGAAGAAATGGATGTGATTG
>NW_011888800.1:11060550-11060862 GCF_000151845.1 Pteropus vampyrus
CAATCAATGATCAACTACAAAACACAAGCATATGATGAAGTCACTATATCTAGCTGGCAGATAATAGAAAAGAGAGAGAGTACATGCATTTTGCTAGTCAGAGCTCCATCATATGACCACATTTAACTGCAAGGAGCACTGGAAATGAAGACCAACAATGAGCACATAAAAAAGAAGAACAAGAAGAAATGGATGTGATTGACATCTAGCCAGAGTTCTTTTTAATACTGAGGTTAACTCACTTGACTCTTTGGTTTGTACCCCCATGGGTTTCCCAGTGATGAATGGAACAGGACTACAGAGAGATATACC
>NW_011888800.1:11061277-11064010 GCF_000151845.1 Pteropus vampyrus
AATCTAACTGGGATGTCAGACCTTCTCTACTAAAGATCTCCTATTAGGAAATTCAAGAAGATAAGACTGGAGAGGAAAGAGATGGTGAATATTCCTGATTAACAAAGAAAAAATGTTAAGATTTTCTATAGAGGTAATAAGAGCCAATTATTTTAGAACAATTGTCCATATCTGATATTACCTATTTGTTTGTATACTCTTGATAAAAGATAAGGGAGCATTATGAGCAATCATATGTCAACCAACTAGATAACTTAGATGAAATGGATAAATTCATAGAACACAAACTACAAAAACTGATTCCATAAGAAATAAACAATCTGGAGGATTGAATGAGATCATAGAAGAGGAAATACAATGACAGGGGCATATTCTTGGCTGAGACATCTCTGTGATAAAAGGTATATTAAGGGAAGAAAAACAAATTTAATTTGTTTGAAGAAACATGGCAGAGTGAGATTTGTCCCCAGATTTCTCCTCTTGAAACAACAATAAGCTGAACATCTAAAACTCAACAATAAAACACCCAAACTCCACACCAGCATGTCTGAGTATGGGATCTGCGCATAAGAGCTATCACAAAATACATTTCCATTAATGCCCAAGCGGAGAAATAGTGCATTAAATACCATGAATGACCAATGTGACATCTCAGAAAGAAAGAGAAAAATCTTCAGAAAATAAGCTTACAGACATAAAAATATGCGACTTAAATGACAGAGAATTCAGGATGGTAATTCTGAAAAAACTCAGTGAGTTTTGAAACAAGTCATATCAACACTTTCAGAAATTGAAAAAACACCTAGATGAGCAGAGCAAGGAAATTGAAATCCTCAAAAAGAACAAAATAGATCTTTTGAAGATAAAAAACACACTGCAATTATTGAAAAATAAAATAACAAGCTTGGGAAATAGAGTCGACCAAATGGAGGAAAGAATCAGTGATATCAAGGACAAATATCTAAAAATAAATCAGAAGGAAGAAGAGAGAAACCAAAGAATGAAAAATAATGAAAGAGAAATTCAAGGACTAGCTGATACCATCAGGAGAGGAAACATAAGAATAATGGGCATTATTGAAGGCAAAGAAAAGCAGCAGGGACTAGAAAGCATTTTCAGACAAATGGTTGAAGAGAATTTCCCAAATCTAAGGAATGAGCTGGAACTTGGAATTCAAGAAGTCAACAGAACACCCAATTATCTCAACCCAAAAAGGCCTTCTCCAAGACACATGTATTAAAATTATCAAAAATCAACGACAAAGACAGAATTCTCAGGGCAGCCAGGGAAAGGAAAACAGTAACTTATAAAAGAAAACCCATTAGATAATCCTCGGACTTCCTAGCACAGACCTTACAAGCCAGAAAGAATGGAATCAAATATTTAAACTATTAAGTGAAAGGAATTACCAGCCTAGAATAATATATCCAGCTACAGTCTCCTTTAGATATGAAGGAGAAATTAAGACCTTTCCAGACACAAAAATTGAGGGAATTCTCCACTATAAGGCCTGCACTACAGGAAATACTGAAAGGGGTCAGCTGACCTAAAACAAAATGACAAAAAAAAAATAATAATAACATAATTAAGAGTAAAGTGACTATCAGACAAATAGAAGTAGAGGAGTGCAACCCTCCTAAGAACACAGGGCATTATAAGCTTAAACGATCAGAAGAGAATTGCTATAGCAAGATAGCAATTAACATTCAGCATACATAGGGACAAATAGAGACAACAATGACTGAAAAGAAGGGGATTCAAAGATCCAAATTCACAAATGGGAATGGAGATAAGGCATGCGCAGAAGAAAATGGACGACTGTGTATATATATAACTATCCTTTAGATATTCATAATGGTAACCACACAGAGAAGATTCAGAACTGAAGTATATAACACAAACAAGAAGAACCAGAGGCAAAACCCATAAAAGCCAACCAAAATAAAGAAAACAGATGCACAAAGACAAGCAAGCAATAGAAATACAGAGCTACCAGAAAGCAAAAGGTAAAATGGTTATAAGAAGACCTTGTATTTCAATAATCACCCTAAATGTAAATGGACTGAACTCATCAATAAAAAGGCACAGAGTTGCAGAATGGATCAAAAAACAAAACCCAACCATATGCTGCTTACAAGAGACATTATCTCAGCTCCAAAGACAAATATATAGACTCAAAATAAAAGGGTAGAAAATGATATTTCAAGCAAATCACATTCAGAGAAAAGCTGGAATAGTGGTACTAATATCAGTTGAAATAGATTTGAAAATAAAAAAGGTAAAGAAAGATATTGAGGGACACTTCATAATGATAAAGGGAATCATGCGCCAAGAAGACATAATACTTACTAATATCTATGCTCCCAATCGGGGAGCCCCAAAATATGTAAAGCAATTGCTAACAAAACTAAAGAGAGAAACAGACCAAAACATTATCATAGTAGGGGACCTAAATACCCCACTGTCAGATATGGACAGATCATCCAAACAGAAAATCAATAAGAGAATAACATCCTTAAATGACACATTAGATAACTGGACATAATTGACATTGACAGAGCTTTCCATCCCAAAACAGCTGCTTATACATTCTTCTCTAGTGCACATGGAACATTCTCAAGAAATTGACCACATCCCAGAACACAGAGATAACCTCAACAGATCTAAGAGGGCTGAAATCATACCAATCATATTCTCTGATCATAGTGCTTTCAAACTAGAGATCAATTGCAA
>NW_011888800.1:11064060-11066169 GCF_000151845.1 Pteropus vampyrus
GGTATAGAAGGAAGTACCTTAACATAATTAAGGCCATATATGACAAACCCTCATCCAACATTATACTTAATGCTGAAAAATTAAAATCCTTCCCTCTAAGATCAGGAATAAGGCAAGGCTGTCCATTATCGCCACTCTTATTCAATATAACATTGGAGGTCTTAGCAAGTGTAATCAGGCAATAGAAAGATATAAATAGCATCCAAATAGGAAATGAAGAAGTCAAACTGTCACTATTTGTGGATGACATGATTCTCTATATAGAAAACTCTAAAGACTCCACAAGAACACCACTAGAAACAATAAGCAAATATAGTAAAGTCTCTGGATACAAAATCAACGTTCAAAAATCCATAGTGTTTCTAAACTTTAACAACAAAGTGTCAGAAAAAGAAGTGGAAAAAATAATTCCTTTTGTAATTGCAATAAAAAGAATTAAATACCTAGGAATAAATTTAATGAAACATGTGAAGGACCTATATCATGAAAACTACAATACTTTATTAAAAGAAATAGAAGATACAAAGGAATGGAAAGATATTCCATGTTCATGGACTGGAAGAATCAAAATAGTTAAAATGACCTTATTACTTAAAGCATTATACAGATCTAATGCAATCCCCATCCAAATCCCATTGGCATTTTTTAAAGAAATAGAACAAAAAATTCATCAGATTAGTATGGAAGCACAAAAGACCCCAAATTGCCAATACCATCCTGAGAAAAAAGAACAAGCCTGGAGGCAATCACTTTGCCCAACTTCAAATTATACTACAAAGCAACAGTAATCAAAACAGCATGATATTAGCAACAAAACAGACATATGAACCAGTGGAACAGAATCAGGAATCCAGAAGTAAACCCATATTTATATGGGCAAATAATTTTTGACAAAAAAGCCAAAAACATACAGTGAAGAAAGGAAAGCCTTTTCAATAAATGGTGCTGGGAAAACTGGAAAGCCACCTGCAAAAGAATGAAACTAAACTGTTGTCTATCACCACACACCAAAATTAACTCAAAATAAATTAAGGACGTGAATATAAGACCTGAAACAATAAAATGCATAGAAGAAAACAGGAACTAAAGGACTTTGGACATAAAGAGAATTTTATGAATTTGACCTCAAAGACAAAGAAAGTAAAAGCAAAAATAAATGAATGGGACCACATCAAACTAAAAAAACTGCTCAGTAAAAGAAATCGTCAACAAGGTAAAGAGACAATGGGAAATCAAATGGGAAAATATATTTGCAAACAACACCTCCAATAAGGGCCTAATATCCAAAATATACGAAGAACTCATACAACTCAATAACAATGAAAAAGCAAATGATCCAATCAAAAAATGGGCAGAGGACCTGAACAGACACTTCTCCCTAGGGGACATACAAATGGCCGACAACTATATGAAAAGATGCTCGACATTGCTAGCTATTAGGGAAATAAAAATCAAAACCACAATAAGATATCATCTCACACCTGTTAAAATAGCTATAATCAACAGGACAAGTAATAACACATGCTGGAAAGGATGTGGAGAAAAAGGAACCCTCATACACTGCTGATGAGACTGCAAACTGGTACAGCCACTATGGAAAACAGTATGGAGATTCCTCAAAAAACTAAGAATTGATCTACCATATGATCCAGCAATCTTTCTACTTTGGGGTATTTACCCCAAAGACTTGAAAACCCATATACGAAAAGATATTTGCACACCAATGTTCATAGCAAAATTATTCACGATGGCCAGGACATGGAAGCAACCGAAGTATCCTACGATAGATGATTGGCTAAAGCAGCTGTGGTACATATATACAATGGAATATTACTCAGCCATAAGAAGAGATGAAATACTGCCATTTACAACAAGATGGATGGACCTCGAAATAATCATCCTAAGCGAAATAAGCCAGACAGAAAAAGCTGAAAATCATATGATATCACTTATATGTGGGATATAAACCTAAAAGCAACAAATGAACAGGATAAACAAACAGAGACTCATGGACATGGACTATAGCCTAGTGGTTACCAGAGGGAAGAGGGTTGGTGAGGAGGGGGAAGGAAGATGGGGTAAATGGGGTCATATACAGGGAGTAGGAGG
>NW_011888800.1:11066219-11068399 GCF_000151845.1 Pteropus vampyrus
CATTACAGGCCTATCTCCAAAAACGGGAATGAGCCCAAATAAACAACCTAACTCTTCATCTTAAAAAACTAGAAAAAGAACAAATGAAGCCTAAAGTCAGCAGACAGAAAGAAATAATCAAAATTAGAGCAGAAATAAATGAAATTAAAAATAAAACAAAAAAAAATAGAAAAAAATAAGTGCAACAAAGAGCTGGTTCTTTGAAAAGGTTAATAAAATTGATGAACGCCTGGCTACACTCACTAAAGAAAAAAGAGAACAGACACAAATAAACAAAATTAGGGATGAAAGAGAAGAAATTATGACTGATATTGCAGCAATACAAAGATTCATATGAGAGTACTATAAAAAAGCATATAATACCCAATTTAATAACTTAGAAGAAATGCACCAGTACTTAGAAAAATACAATCTTCCTAGATGAATCAAGAATTGAAAAATCTAAATAGACAGATCAGCAGTATGGAAATTGAAACAATCATCAAAAATCTACAAAAAAGTAAAAGTCCAGGACCAGATGGCTTCACCAGTGTTTTCTACCAAACATTCAAAGATTTAATACCTATTCTCCTCAAACTCTTCCAATAAATCGAAGAGGAGGCACTACTTCCCAACTCATTTTATGAGGCCAATATTACTCTAATACCAAAACCTGGTAAAGATAACACAAAAAAAGAAAACTACAGACCAAGATCTTTCATGAACACAGATGCAAAAATCCTAAATAAGATACAAGCAAACCGAATATAGCAACATATTAAAAAGATTATACACTACAATCAAGTGGGCTTCATCCCAAAGGCACAGGGATGGTTCAACATACACAAATAGATTAATGTGATATACCACATAAACAAATTAAAAAATAAGAATCATATGATCATATCAATAGATGCAGAAAAAGCCTTCCACAAGATACAGCATCCATTTATGATCAAAATACTTAACGAAATTGGTATAGAAGGAAGTACCTTAACATAATTAAGGCCATATATGACAAACCCTCATCCAACATTATACTTAATGCTGAAAAATTAAAATCCTTCCCTCTAAGATCAGGAATAAGGCAAGGCTGTCCATTATCGCCACTCTTATTCAATATAACATTGGAGGTCTTAGCAAGTGTAATCAGGCAATAGAAAGATATAAATAGCATCCAAATAGGAAATGAAGAAGTCAAACTGTCACTATTTGTGGATGACATGATTCTCTATATAGAAAACTCTAAAGACTCCACAAGAACACCACTAGAAACAATAAGCAAATATAGTAAAGTCTCTGGATACAAAATCAACGTTCAAAAATCCATAGTGTTTCTAAACTTTAACAACAAAGTGTCAGAAAAAGAAGTGGAAAAAATAATTCCTTTTGTAATTGCAATAAAAAGAATTAAATACCTAGGAATAAATTTAATGAAACATGTGAAGGACCTATATCATGAAAACTACAATACTTTATTAAAAGAAATAGAAGATACAAAGGAATGGAAAGATATTCCATGTTCATGGACTGGAAGAATCAAAATAGTTAAAATGACCTTATTACTTAAAGCATTATACAGATCTAATGCAATCCCCATCCAAATCCCATTGGCATTTTTTAAAGAAATAGAACAAAAAATTCATCAGATTAGTATGGAAGCACAAAAGACCCCAAATTGCCAATACCATCCTGAGAAAAAAGAACAAGCCTGGAGGCAATCACTTTGCCCAACTTCAAATTATACTACAAAGCAACAGTAATCAAAACAGCATGATATTAGCAACAAAACAGACATATGAACCAGTGGAACAGAATCAGGAATCCAGAAGTAAACCCATATTTATATGGGCAAATAATTTTTGACAAAAAAGCCAAAAACATACAGTGAAGAAAGGAAAGCCTTTTCAATAAATGGTGCTGGGAAAACTGGAAAGCCACCTGCAAAAGAATGAAACTAAACTGTTGTCTATCACCACACACCAAAATTAACTCAAAATAAATTAAGGACGTGAATATAAGACCTGAAACAATAAAATGCATAGAAGAAAACAGGAACTAAAGGACTTTGGACATAAAGAGAATTTTATGAATTTGACCTCAAAGACAAAGAAAGTAAAAGCAAAAATAAATGAATGGGACCACATCAAACTAAAAAAACTGCTCAGTAAAAGAAATCGTCAACAAGGTAAAGAGACAAT
>NW_011888800.1:11070649-11072408 GCF_000151845.1 Pteropus vampyrus
AAGTGGAATTGCTGGGTCAGAACGTAGTTTTATTTTTAATTTTTTTAGGAAACTCCATACTGTTTTCCTTAGTGGCTGCAGCAATTTGCAATCCCACCAACAGTGCATAAGTGTCTACTTTTCTCCACATTCTCACACTTATTGTTTGTTGATTTATTGATCAAAGCCATTCTGACAGGGGTGAGGTGGTATGTCATTGTGATTTTACTTTGCATTTCTCTGATGATTAGTGACACTGAGCATCTTTTCATATCTATTGCCATCTGTATGTCTTCTTTACAGAAATATTCATTCAGGTTTTCTGCCCATTTTTTAATTGGATTGTTAGGGTTTTTTTAGGTGTTGAGTTGTATGACTTCTTTATAAATTTTAGATATACACCCCTTATCAGGTGTATCATTTATGAATATCTTCTTTCATTCAGCAGGTTTTATTTCTTTTCGTTGATAGTACACATATACAATGGAATGTTACATAGCCTTAAAAAATAATGAAATCTTACCATTTGCAATAAAATGAGTAGACTTAGAGGGTATTATACTAAGTGAAATAAGTCAGACAGAGAAAGAAAAATACCATATGATTTCATTTACATTTGGAATCTAAAAAAAACTAAATTAAATTGACAAATAAAACAGAGACACATAGATACAAAGGGTTGTTTGCCAGATGGGAAGGGGGTTAGGGAGTGGGTAAAAAAGCTGAAGGGATTAAGAAGTACAAATTGGTAGTTACAAAATAGTCACAGGGATGTAAAGTACAGCATAGGGAATATAGTCAGCAATACTGTAATAAATATGTATAGTGCCAGGTGGGTACTGGACTAATTAGAAGGAATCATTTTGTAAATTATATAATGTCCAAGCACTATGTTGTACACCTAAAACTAATAAAATATGATAGTTAATGTCAATTATAATTGAAAAAATAAAAAACAGAAGATGATAAAATGTAAAGCAAACAAACAACAACAGAAAAAAACAAATATGTCTGCTCCAGTCACTTTTAGTCAAGATTGTGGAAGAGATACTAGCCAGTACTATTAGACAAGGGAAAAAGCAGGCATCCAGATAAAAATACATACATACATATATACATATATACATACATACATACATACATACATACATACATATATACATAAAATTATATCTCTCCACAGATGACAAGATCTTTCATAAAACAATCCCAAGGAATGACAGATAAAAAAATAAAACTATGAAAACTAATTAACAAGATCAGCAGGTTATAGGATACAAGATCAATCTACAAAAAACAATTTTTATACACTATCAATAAACAACCCCAAAATTAATACTACAATTCCATTTACAATAGAATCAAAAAAATATCAAATTCTTGGGAGTAAGTTTAACTAAAGTAGTGAAAAACTTTTAGAATAAAAACTACAAAACATTGATGAAAGTAATTCAAGGAGACCTAAATAAATGGAATGACATCTCATGTTCATGAATTGGAAGACAATATTCATAACATGGCTATACTCCCCAAATAAATCTACATATTGAACAGAATCTCTATCAAAATCCCAGCTGGCTTTTCTGCAGAAATTGAAAACTGATACTAAAATTTATATGGAAATGCAAGCATCCTAGAATAGCCAAGACAATCTTGAAAAAAAAGAAAAAGTTGGATGATTCACTTTCTAATTTTAAATCTAACTATGGGCAGTGAACACACAATGAAATGTATACATGCCTTATTGTTGAATTGTACACCTTAAACTTACTGGATTTAG
>NW_011888800.1:11074048-11078803 GCF_000151845.1 Pteropus vampyrus
ACAAATAAGCCAATTTTTAAAATTGGCCAAGGATATGAATAGACATTTTTTCAAAGAATATATAGAAATAGCCCAGAAGTACATGAAAGGGTGCTCAATATCTTTAGACATTAGAAAAATACAAATCATGCCACAATGAAATATCACTCTGGTAAAGACAAGGTTTAACTTCAGTAGCTGTCTAGCTCCACCTTTCATGAACTTTCCTTCCCATCCTACTCCAAGCCTTCAGTCAGTCTACAAAATATACTAACAGGAGGGTAATAGAATTATACAATTACAGGGGGCACCATTTACACTGCATTCTATTGTAATAATGTGCCCTGGATTTCTGCAATATCTTAGTATTGCCTCAATATGTATAAAATTGGAACAATGAGAAATCCTCAATGGTAGTAACATAGCAAGATGGCAGAGTACCAAGCTCTGGACCCTCTTCTTGCTCACAAACATACCAATTCAGCAATAATTCACAAATCAATTTCCTTTTTGAAAAATCTAGAAACTAACTGAAATGCTCTTGCACTCCAGGAGGATGTGAAATCAGACTCATCGTCGGCAGCAGGGAGATTTGGGAAACCGTCTCACCAAAGTGTCTGGCCCAGGCACAGTGTTTTATGAACAGAAAGCGACTTCCTGGCCCTCATCTTCACTTAATGTATGGGAGGGGTTAATACATGTATCCAGTACCCTCAACTTTTCTGTGGGGGCTCCACAGAGGACTGACTTTTGTCTTGCTTGTCTTGGAACCTTGATTATCCCAGCATAGTCTAGCCACCTGGGGAAAAAGTGGAGATGCAGGCTTGGGCTGGCAGACACCATAGAGCCTTACCCTGCTCAGCACCCTACAAGCAAATAAAAAATCCAAGTTCACAGCTTACCTCTAGAGAAGGAAAGAGTTGATCTGTTTATCCAGCACTCCAAATTCTCTAGAACCACCCAAAGAAGTCTGCCATTCTGGAAGCTCTGGTGGGTCCAGTATAATATAGTTATCTGAGAGAAAAAAGAAACAGTGGCTTGGTCTGGTAGACATCATAGACACTTCTCCCCTTGCTCAGCATATAGTGAGTATATAAAAATCCCAGCTCTCAGCTTCCCTCAGGGAGGGAAAATGTTGAAGTATACATATAACACTCAATCTCTCCAGGGATGCCCAAAAACTGGCATCTGAGTTTCCAATCTTGGAGCTCTGATAGGTATGAAATAGTCTAGCCACCTAGGAAAGAATAGATGGTGGTTTGAACTAGATGCCATAGCTCCCTCTTCCTGGCTCAGCACAGAGCAAACGGACAAAAACCGCAGCTGCATGCTTATCCCTGGAGAGGAAAAAAGTTGATAGAGACCCCCAGAATCTCAAGTTAGGCTGATTGGTGGGGGTCTTTATCTGCACAAGGCATTTGTGAAGACTGTGAGAGGTGCCTGCTTTGTCTAATGCACAGAAAATTCTTGTAGGTGATTAAAGTTGAGTTATCAGCTTAAATAGACTGTTATAAGGTATTTTATGTAAGCCTTGAGGTAACCACACACAAAAATAATGCCTATACAAGTTACATAAAAGAAAAAGAAAAAGTATTTCAATACAAAAAAATCAAGACTCAAGGAAGACAGATAAAAAGGAAAATACAGACAAAAGAAATACAAAACTAACAAAAAACAGCTATCAAAATGCAATAGCAAACCCTTTCCTACCAATAATTACTTTAAATGTAAATGGATTAAACTCCCCAATCAAAAGACAGAAAGTGACTGAATGAGTAATAATAATAAAAAGACCCAACTATATGTTGTCTACAAGAAATTCACTTTAGAGTTAAGAATGCACATAGGTTGAGTAAAGAGATGGAAAAGATATTTCCTGTAAATGGTAACCAAAAGAGAACAGGGATAGCTAAACTTATGTCAAACGAGGTAGACGTCAAGTCAAAATTGTCACATGAGACAAAAAAGAATATATTATAAGGCACCGGGAAGACATAAATATATATATATATCTATATATATATATCTCTCCAACATCAGAGCACCTACATATTTAAAGCCATCACTGGCAAAACCAAAGTGACAAATAGACAGCAATACAATAATTGTAGGAGATTTCAATATCATTCTCTCAATAAAGAAGAGAACATCTAAACAGAAGGTCAATAAGGAAATAGAGTATTTGAATAATATTAAATATCAAATAGATATAACAGACAACAGCAGAATATACATATTTCTCAAGTACACATGTATCTTTGTCAAGGATAAATCACATTTTAGGCCACAAAACAAGTCTTAACAAATTTAAGAAGATTGAAATCAATCAAGTATCTTTTCTGATCACAATATAATAAACCTAAAAATCAAAAGCAACAGCAAAACTGGAAAATTCACAAATATGTGAAAACAAAAGCACATCCTCTGGAACAACCATGATGTTAAAGGAGAAATCAAAAGGGAAGCCAGAAACATCTCAAGACGAAAGAAAGTAAAATACAACATAGCAAAGTTTATAGAATGCAACAAAAAGAGTGTTAAGAGGGAAGTTCATAGCAATAATGCCTACATTAAAAAGAATAAAGATATCAAATTAACGGCCTAACTTTACACTTCAAGGAACTAGAAAATGAAGAAAAAACTTAACCCAAGGTTAGCAGGAAAGAAAATAACAGAGCAGAAATGACTAAAATGAAAATTAGGAAAACAATAGAAAAAAATCAAAACTAAAAGTTGTTTTGGAAAAAAAAATTGACAAACCCTTAGACTAAGAAAAAAGAGAAAAGACATAAATATATAAAATCAGAGAATAAAAAAAGAGACTTTAAAACTGGTATCACCAAATTAAAAGGATCATATGACACTATTATGAACAATTATATACCAACAAACTGGATAATCTAGAAAATGGATATTCCTAGAAATATACAACCTACCAAGCCTAAATTACGAACAAATAAAAAGTCTGAATAGACCTATGACTAGTACAGAGATTGAATTATTAATCAAAAACCTCCCAACAAATAACGCCAGGATGAGATGGTTTCGATTATGAATTCCACCAAACATTTAAAGGGAAATAAACACTAATCCTTCTATTTGAAGTTTAGATGAAAAATGTAGAAACACCCAGCACATGGACTTACACATCAAGCAAAATAATAGAAGTTATTATATTATTATGTGTTTTGTTGATATTTTTGTATTGTATACTTTCTTCTTTTTCTTAATTTCAGTTTCACATATTCATCTAACAGTATTTGTTGAACAGCCATAATAGGTCATGAGATATTCAATAAGTACAAATTGATTTTTAATTAAGGGATACATTTGATAGTTCCTAAATGTCCCTTCAAGAACAAAGAATACGAATATTTGTGTTCGTAGACGTATCTTACTTCAGCATATACAGAGCAAATGAATAGTTGAGTCACTAAAATATTTCAGGCTCTAAACCCATTCTTAACGCTAAGAGTATGAATTTTCAATATCAGTTTCATGAATTATAGAATGTTGATACATAGTGATTAAGAGCATGGGCACTGAAATCAGACCTCAGGAAATTAAGTCCCCACTCTGTCCTTTCCTAGCTTTTTGAACTTAGACAATTTACTTCAGAGTTCTCACCTTTAGAATAGGAGTACTAATAGAGCAATCTCATAGGTTGGCTTTAAGGATTAAATACATCAATTCGTGTCAAGCCTGGCACATTGTAAGCATCCAATAAATGTTAACTGTTTTTGTTTTCATTACATAAACTTATTTAGCCCCCTCATCACTTAGTTATACAAACACAGAGTAAGACACTAAGGAGTATGATTTTAACTTCTTAAAAAATATTTCAGTTTGTCTCAAATTTTTGCCTTTAATCTCCTTTGGTGAAGGCTTTAAACATTATTCTTACCGTGGGAGGCACTATTTTTTTTTTCCTTTTTGAAAGTGATTATAGTTCTTCATGTCTTTTTTTTTTTAATAATTCTCAAAGATTTCCAGACCTCCCGAGAAAATTTCTCACATATTTAATCAGAAATAGAGGGGAGAATAAAAGCACAAATCTTGAACAGACTGAGAGACAACTACATAAAGAACAGATTCTCTGACAATGGAAACAAAAGGCTATCATAGATAACCAGAGTGTCTTCTTTCATTTTTTGACCTTTAATTGAAAGATTAAGATAAGTAATTCCTGTGAGAAAGCAAAAGGCTGATTCACTTGCCCTGTAGCTTAAAGTAAAAAAGCTTCCTGGAAACTTTACTGTATATTATGAATCACTCTCATGTCACTCTCAAAAGTTCATAGCTAAGTAAAATGCTGGAAATGGATTAATGGTGCTGTGGCAGGCATCAGGGCTAAAGAAAGAGGTATAAGGCCTCTAGATAATACATCTGTGCCTCCCTCAAGACATTTTTGTAAAGTTGATGTTTCTGACCTTAAGTTTTCCTGTCTCATTGTATCAGAAGAGACTGCTCTTTAAAAATTCCCACTATTTCAAAACATTCCAATTGGTAAAGTTATAAAAAGCCAAGTGCATTTTATTTTCCTTTCAATATTCTCTATGCCTTTGGAATAACAGTAGTCCCCCCTTAACCGCAGGGATACATTCCATGACCCCCAGTGGATGCCTGAAACCGCAGATAGTAACAAACTCTACATATACTATGATTTTTCTTAAACATACATATACCTATGATAAAGCTGAGTATATAAATTAGGTATAGTAAAACAATAATAACTAATAATAAAATAGAATAATCATAACGATATACTGTAATAAA
>NW_011888800.1:11078853-11083567 GCF_000151845.1 Pteropus vampyrus
TCTGTGCCTCCCTCAAGACATTTTTGTAAAGTTGATGTTTCTGACCTTAAGTTTTCCTGTCTCATTGTATCAGAAGAGACTGCTCTTTAAAAATTTCCACTATTTCAAAACATTCCAATTGGTAAATTTATAAAAAGCCAAGTGCATTTTATTTTCCTTTCAATATTCTCTATGCCTTTGGAATAACAGTAGTCCCCCCTTAACCACAGGGATACATTCCATGACCCCCAGTGGATGCCTGAAACCGCAGATAGTAACAAACTCTACATATACTATGATTTTTCTTAAACATACATACCTATGATAAAGCTGAGTATATAAATTAGGTATAGTAAAACAATAATAACTAATAATAAAATAGAATAATCATAACGATATACTGTAATAAAATTATGTAAATGGCTTTGAGACCATTATTAAGTGTTACTTGAACATAAGCACTGCAAAATAAGGGTTACTTGAACATAAGCACTGCAATACCGACAATCAGTCTGATAACTGGGACTACTGACGGGGTGGGTAGCGTCTACAGTGTGGATATGCTGGAAAAAAGGATGATTAATATAATGGGCAAAATGGAGAGTTACAGCTTGGAATTTCATTATGCTACTCGGAATGATGTGCAATTTAAAACTTATGAATTGTTTATTTCTTAAATTTTTCATTTAATATTTCAGACTGCGATTCACCTCAGGTAACTGAAACCGTGAAAAGTGAACTCGCAGTTAAGGTGGAACTACTGTATCTTGAGGAGGTATCCAAAGATAAGTCCTAAAGTACTAGTAATCTTTATTAAGGAAGTCATTGAAAATCCCATAATAATCAGACCCTGGAAAAGAAACTGCTGAAAAAAGAAAAAAAGTTGAATTTAAACCAATATCTGACATGTCATTTTAATAATCCAATTACATACATTTTTTTTCATCATTTTCGTCTAAGTCAAATTCATACCTTTTGGCATTTACTAACTATAATTCATCCATCTTTGTTATTAATCCTTTACAGATTTTAAAACTTTCATCAACTAGGTCTATCTAAATATGGAGTGGTTGGTAGCCACCTATCATACAAATTAAGGGATCATTTTTTTCTCCCCCAAATTTCCATTCAATATACTTGACTCATACATTATTTAAAGCATTATGTTAAATATTTTATCATAGAGTGATATAGACATCAAAGAGTGAATCTAGTTAATTGAAGGTAGTCCAAGGTTTATTCAAATTCTATAATAAAAGGTAGCGTAAAGTTGGTAATATGTAAGTGCAAAAAATTCCATAGTGTCTAAGTTAGAGATAGTTCAATTATGGTGGGGAAACCTAGAAAGATCCTTGGATCTTGGATATTTCGAGAGAAAGAGAGGGAGGGAGGGAGGGAGAATACGAATCCTATATCTGGAAAATTCAAGGTGATATTGTACAGAGGGAAGAAAGTAAAATGTGGTTTGTGGAAGAGTGAATGAATTGAAGTAGGCTATGAAAACTGAAGAAGTAGGCAATAGAGAGAAAAAAAAAGTTTCAGTAGAGGCTGATGGTGTCTTAGTTAATATTAAACAAACTATTTAGCTATTAAGCCACAAAGGAGAGGTCACTTGTAGTAAAAATTACTTGGTTTTGTTATCAGATAGACTTAGAGTCACACAATGCATCTGACTCTTACTAATTCTATGATGCTAAACAAGTTATTTAATCTATCTGAGCCTCAGTTACTTCATTTGTAAAATGAGAATCTTATCTAATTTTCAGGATTGTCTAAAGTTTACAAGTGATATATGTGAAATATTTATCATTATGGTTCACAATATCTAGGCATATAATAAATATGATTAATAAGGAAATTAATCAACAGTTTACTATTTTATAAAACTATATTTCATTATTTTTTAAATTATTATTATTTGCAGTACTAGTATTTTCACCAGGATTTAAGCTTCCTAAGGGCAGGGACTTACCTATGTTATTTTCTGCTATATCCTTAGCGATTAGAACATTGCCTTGATTATAACATTTGATCAACATTTGTTAAATGAATGTATAAGTAATATTCATACTCAGTTTGTTACTACAAATACTCACTGTGAAAATAAAACTTTGCAAAGATTAATCCAGAAGTTCTATGTGGGAACTATTAGAATGAGAAAAGGTAGGGGCCTCCTCTGTGAAGATGCCATCACAATAACGTGGATGAGAAGTAATGCATGACTGTTGTGATAAGAGGTGAAACAAAAGGACAATATCTAAAAGGTGTGGTGGATGAAAGAAATGCCAGAAGTCAGCAACTGATCATATGGGCTGAAAAAAGATAGGCTGTCTCAATGCAAATTAAGGAGTTGATGATGCTGAAGGTTATGAGCCTTAGCACTTAGAAAGATATTGGTCTTAATTCACCAAAATGAGGATGTCAGGAGAAAGAGCTGATGTGAAAAGAAAGTGAGCAAGTCAATTCTAGGTACTATATTTGTATGTATGTGTATGTATATCTGTGTGTGTGTGTGTGTGTGTGTGTGTGTGTGTGTGTGTGTGTCTGTGTCTGTGTGTGTTTTCTATGCTGGGAATTGTGCAAAGAGTTTCATGTCCATTATTACATAAATCTTTCTCAAGTACTCATTCTTTACACAAATGAGGAGACTGTGGATAAGACATCCAGGGTATTACAGATATGATGTGGCCAAAGTGTCTATTTGCACATAGACTGTCTTGATCCCAGAGATTCTAACCATGAGGCTCTACCCCATAGTTTGAGTATGAGATGTTACTGGAGCATACAGGAGAGAAAGAAATATAAGTTGACCAATAATTCCAGTTAGGGATTCATCGTTTCACTATTATAATATTCCTATAATGCATTGTGCATGATTTTTAATTTTTAAGAAATTCCTTTCATATTATTTCTGGAAGTGGTTACACAATAGAATTGTTTGCTAAATGATTCCATATTTATTTGTTTAATCACAAATATTTATTTAATTCTAAGCAGAGGTTGGCAGAAATATGATTCAGTTAACTCCTGGTGTGGGTGTGGTAAGGACCCCCGTGGAGAAACGAACAGCAATGGAAGGGATTCTAGATGACACTGATCCTTCTCCAGGCTGAATATGACAACACTCACCTGATGTTTTACCATAAGCTTTGTAGGTTATTTTCTACATGAATTTCCTCAGAAACTATTAGAAATATATTCATTCAATTCTCTGTCATCAATGTCCAATTGTAAAATATAAATGGTGAAATGTCCTTAAGAATCCTCCCTCTGCCTCTTATTTATCCAAAGAACACATTGTCATTCTAGTCAAGCTTATAACTTTAGAAACATTTCTGATTCATCAGGGTCACTCTCTATGCTTACACTTTAGTTACAATATTGCATAACTCAACAAATGCTTAATTACAAATCAATTTTTTTTTAGGAGATGATGTTTTAAGCATCTAATTGCATTATCATGTCCAGGCCAGTATGTCAGATAACAAATTGGAAAGGCCATTCTGATAGCTTGATGTCCAAGCAATAGTTTAACTTGATTTTGCTAGACAAGAGGTAGCTCTGACTCATAATCTGCAGTGATACTAAAGTGGTCTTCGGTTAACTATCAGGCCTTGTGGAACAACAAAAAAAAAGATTCCACATCAGTCCTTTAATAGGTAGACAATGTTAAGTGTAAAATAGACTATGGGTCAAGTTTCTGCAAATAGATCTTAAGTCAGAGACTCAGCTATGAAGTGCTCATCATTACATATTTATTAAACCTTGTATATGGGGTTAGTTCACAATAGTAAAGAAGTTGTTTGTGTGTAGTTACGTGGACTTCTGCATGTCTCTATTGATTGCTCATGATTTTTTTAATTCTTGGAAAGGAAACCAAAAGCTTGCCTTCTTCAACTCTATATTCTTCATCCTTAGCACAGATCCCTGCTCTTGATATGTCCTCAGTGAATGTTTATTAAACTGAATGAAAGTTGAGATTCTGAAATAATTTAAGCCAGAGAGAAGAAGCCCTAAGGATCCATAGTTTGTTATGAAAGATAAATAAGTCCTAGAGATCTACTATACACTATGCTTATAATTAATAATACTTTTATTTATGGTATATTTAAAAATTTACTAAGAGGGTAGATCTGATGTTATGTGTTCTTAAAACAAAAATAATAATAATAAATAAAGAGGGCAGAAGGAAAATATTTGGAGGTGGTGGTAATGTTCATGGCAGAGACTGTGGTACTGTTTTGATGTATACTTACCTCTAAACTCATCAAGTCGTACACATTAAATATGTTTTTTGTCACTCGCACCTCAATAAAGTAATTTTTAAAATTATCTTATATTCTGGGCTTACACAAGGTATCTTGTCACTTAAAAATCCTTAGCTCTGGTGCAAATCAATGTTGGGTGATTTGGTTGGCACACACTACTCCTATGTCCCCTAACTCAGACGAATCTGAAATTTGCCAGCATAGAGACAAATTTAAGCATGCATCAGTGTTGTAGAGCTGGAAACACGCTTGTAGTGAGGATCTCTGGTGAAAAAGAGAGGATTCATTTCTCAGGGATGATGTTTCCCATCGGTTTTCCCACCAGATACTTGCCAGATCTTGCACCCCAACCTTCTGCTAGAACTTTGAGATGTAGCGAGATAGATCCTGAACTGGAGTCTGCTAAACAGCTTTTTTTCCCTAGGATCTTTTAATTACTACTTTAATGACAGCAACAGTTTTTTTTT
>NW_011888800.1:11091498-11100064 GCF_000151845.1 Pteropus vampyrus
TAAATAAAGAGGGCAGAAGGAAAATATTTGGAGGTGGTGGTAATGTTCATGGCAGAGACTGTGGTACTGTTTTGATGTATACTTACCTCTAAACTCATCAAGTCGTACACATTAAATATGTTTTTTGTCACTCGCACCTCAATAAAGTAATTTTTAAAATTATCTTATATTCTGGGCTTACACAAGGTATCTTGTCACTTAAAAATCCTTAGCTCTGGTGCAAATCAATGTTGGGTGATTTGGTTGGCACACACTACTCCTATGTCCCCTAACTCAGACGAATCTGAAATTTGCCAGCATAGAGACAAATTTAAGCATGCATCAGTGTTGTAGAGCTGGAAACACGCTTGTAGTGAGGATCTCTGGTGAAAAAGAGAGGATTCATTTCTCAGGGATGATGTTTCCCATCGGTTTTCCCACCAGATACTTGCCAGATCTTGCACCCCAACCTTCTGCTAGAACTTTGAGATGTAGCGAGATAGATCCTGAACTGGAGTCTGCTAAACAGCTTTTTTTCCCTAGGATCTTTTAATTACTACTTTAATGACAGCAACAGTTTTTTTTTCAAGTAGCATCAAGAAAAAGGGACACAGGACATGATTCCATAGTGTTACGGTTAGCACGTCTGAATTTACATGCAGAAGGTCCTGGGTTGGCACCCCAGTAGAGGCACAGTCCATGGTCTATGGCCATGTCACACTGAACAAGCTTGATATCTGATCTCAGAAGCTAGGCAGGGTCGGGCCCGGTTAGTACTTGGATGGGAGACCACCTAGGAAGACCAGGTGCTGTAGGCATAAATAATAATAATAAAATTAAAAAAAGAAAGAAAGAAAAAGGGACACATAAGAAGGCCTTTTATAGCAATGGCTTCCTTAATTTCAGGAAAGAATAGGTCCTCATATGCATTTGAGGCTCTTTCTGGATTGCCACACTGAATAGTTCATCCTGACCGCTTTCCAAACTTACTTCTGCCCTGGGTATAGAAAGAATATTGCACAGCCTGAGTATGGAGTCAATGCACAATGGAAGCCTGCGGGTACTCAGGAACTAGATTGTTATTACTCTAGCAGCTTCACAGTTATTAGAGAGAGGAGCTCTTTTCCTTGGGATTAATTTGGTTTATATTACAAAGGACACAGTGGATGAATGAGAATCTTAATTTTTTCTAGCCTAGTAAAAGCTTAGGTTATCCTTGAAAATGGAAATGAAAATAAAAAGGCTCTCTAGGTCTCATCTTTGAAAAGCATTTTTTGCTCTCAGTGAGCATGGCTTCCATCAATTTAAGTTCTTTTTCAACTATCTTAAGCAAGTACATTTGCAAACACCTAATAAAAATATTAAGACAATAAAAAAATAACAACTGATACTCATTTATTCATTAAAATGTCAGTATGTTCTCATATAAGAGTTCAATTTTTTTGTTTTTGTTAATATCCATATAGGTGCCAATTAATTTAAGGACAGCATTACAGAGAAGAGATTTGTACCAGTGACTTGTAGAGAATATATTTGGTGTTAATCTATGTAAAAATGGCTGACTTTCATTGAATGCTTAATATGTGCCAGCACTGTAACTGCATTATGAAACTTAATTATCACAACAAATATCACAGTTGGGTACTTCCTTATTATATTTATTGACTAAAATATCAGAGCCTAAGCAGTTAAAAGCTACTTGCCCAAGGCCAAATGGCTAATATATGGCCCAAACAGGGCTCAGAGATGAGTCTGTCTGATACTGAATCATGACACTGAATCTTTTAACTCTTAGGACTTATTGTTCTTTTGCTTCTGCTTACAAAATGATTTCCATGTATAATCTGTAGCACAACAGCATTAAGACATTAATAAACTCTATTACACAAAGAAATCCTGTATGATGCACTTACTCATATATAACCTCGGTACATATTGGACAGACATTTAAAAGTGATGTTGTTTTGTTAATGATGAGAGATTTGTTTATGTATGTGTTCTAGAGTGTAAAGCCTTAAAGTTGAGAAGTACATTAGTGTAGTAAGTAAAGGTTACAATGTGAAAGTGGGACATACAAAAGGAAAGGGTAACCTTTAGAGTTGTTAAAATAAGAAGAAAAGTTCGGTTCTATAACCATTAGCCTCCTAAGACCCTACCACCACTTTGGACCATTACTTTCTATACAATGAAGATATTGGTGACTATATTCCTAAAGAAGTTATAACAAAATCCTAAAAGTTTACTATTGTTTCAAAATCGAATTATAAAATGTGCTTTGGTGAGAACAAAAATAAATAAAAACACATTTCCTTAAAATAGTCTAAATTCAGATATCACTAAATGATAAAAGTGATTATCATTCCCTCAATAATTATGACCTAAATTAATTTTATATTGTTCCCAAGTAGAGATTGATTTTAAACTTCTTTGACATATCAAATTACTGTTGAACCATGCATTAAAACAAAAAAAAAGAAAAAACTAGGTTTTTACAAAATAGATTGTAAGACCCTCAAAGGACCCACTATTGGCTCTTCTGTCAATAACTCTTGTCTTTGATAGACTAAAGGATACAGATTATCTAAAAAATGTGTATTAATACATTAAAAAATTCAATATTTATTTAAGATCAATTTACATTTTTCATTTTTAAAAAGTGAAGACCTTGTTTACAGGGTCAAGATGCTGGAATAGGTAAACACCTTGTTGCTCCCTCTCAGGACCACATCAAAATTACAACTAGGGTCTACAGCCATGCCACCCTGAACAAGCCCGATCGCGTCTGATCTCAGAAGCTAAGCAGGGTCAGGCCTGGTTAGTACTTGGATGGTAGACCACTTAGGAAGACCAGGTGCTATAGGCGTAAAAAGTAAAAAATAAGCGATTGTTAGCTGACAAGGTCTTTGCAATCTGTGAGATCAGCCAAGGGTTGCCTTGCCTAAAAATTTTTTTTTAAATTACAACTAAACTACAGAAGTACTATCATTGAGAACGCCTGAAGTCAGGCTGAACAGAAGTTCCATAACTAAGGATATACAGGAGAAGCCACATCGAGACAGGAAGGAGGCGCAGAGACACAGAATGGTGTGGTCCCACATCCACGTGTGGTAGGTAAAAACCCAGAGGATTATTTTGGCTGCGGAGATACTCCCTGAGGAGCAAGGGGCCCCAGTCCCATACTAGGCTTCCCAGCACATGGTTCCACTGCCGGGGAGAGGAGTCCCCATAATTTTGGGCTGTGAAAAACCAGTACAGATTGTGGCTGAGTGAGATAGAAGGCTTTGGGAGATCTCGGTGTTCCTATTAAAGGGCCTGCACACAGACTTACTCACGACAGACTCACTTGCTCTGACCTCCAGCGCTGGGGCAGCAGCTTGAAAGGCATCAGTGACATATGAGGGACAACTGAATCATCTGGCTTCAGGGTGAGGGCTGGAGGGGCAGCTTTCTCCTAGACAGAAGTGTTTGCAGAAGGCAGTGGTCCTTTGTTGAGCCGTCCCACACCTAGCATGCAGACACAGAGGAGCACCATACTAAGTTGCCATCAACCTGGCAAACACCATTTGCCCCACCCTTATGATTCCCTGAGACTCTGCCCCACCCAACTTATGGGCCCACACAAGCTGCTTCCATTGTCTTTTCCATCCAAACAGCCTGTTTTGGCTCATGCTGCAAAATCTCCTAAAATCTCTCAAAGGTTCACAAACCCCAAACAAGCAGCATCTGGCCTCCATGTTCCTTGTACTTCTTGCTAAGTATCTCCAAGCCCAGCACTAGTGGCAACCAGCCTCAGTTTGCAGCTTAGCTTCTCCTAGGCACCTCCAAGCCCAGCACAAATGGCAACCATCTGCAGATCACTTTGTAGTTCATACCAAGTGGTCCCAGGCAGTGCACAAGCAACAGCTAAACTTGGCCTGCAACAGAGCACCTCCCAAGAGGCCCCAGAACCAACACAACTGGTGGCCAGCTTCGGACAACACCAGAGCACCACCCAACCACCTCCATAAAAGACACACCAATGGGCAGACTGGGCAGGCACCAGAGCACTGCTAAAGCGAATATTGCTCCATAGGGTCAGTCCCTGCACAACAGCTCCTCCACTTTAGTTATGGTTAGTCCTCATAACCAATCAGCCTGAGAGACAATCTCTCTCACTGATGTGGAGACAGGAACCAGAGCTCAACTACAACAGGAGGACATGGAAAAACCCACACAAGGACACACCTGGAGCACCTGGCTCAGGTGACCAGGGAGACTAAGCCACTGGTCCCCACAGGACACCTACTATATCAGGCTACTTTACTAAGACTGGAAGGCCCAGCAGCTCTACCTAATAAAAATACATAGAAACAAACAAAGTGAGGTAGCCAAAACAGGGGAGACAAACATGTCCCAAATAAAAGAACTCCAGAAAAAGAAGTAAACAAAATGGAGACAAGTAATCTACCAGATGCAGAGTTCAAAACACTGGTTATAAGAATGCTCAGTCATCTCAGTGAGAACTTGAACAAAGAGACTGGAAATAAAAAATGGATATAGAAAACATTAAAAAAAAATCAGTCAGAAATGATAAATGCAATAACCGAAATGAAGAATACACTAGAAGGAATCAACAGTAGAATAGATAAAGCAGAGGATCAAATCAGCATTTTGGAAGATAAGTTAGCAGAAAACATCTAATCAGAACAGCAAAAAGAAAAAAAGAGTCCAAAAAGTTGAGCACAGTTTAACGGGTCTCTGGGACAATATCAAGCATATCAACATTCAAATCACAGGGATACCAGAAGGAGAAGAGAGAGAGAACAAGGAATTAAAAATCCATTTGAGGAACTAATGACAGAAAACTTCCTTAACCTCACAAAGGAAATAAACATACAAGCCCGGGAAGCACAGCTAGTCCCAAACAAGATGAACCCAAAGAGGCCTTGTGGGTCCCAGGCCTGGCTGGTCCCAGGTCTGGCTGTGATCCAGGCTCACAGCTAGGAATAGGACCCCGGATTTAGAATGTTACATTAGTGTAGTACAGTGTCTGTGCCTAAAATATGTAAACATAATTCAGCTTATTATATCACGCATGTGTGGCTGAATGCCACCATTGTACTCTGATATATGTGGAGCCCATGCAGTCCCCTGGGGAGTAGAGGGGAGCACAAGAAAGGGAGCAGAAGAAGAGCAGAAGGAGAAGTGTGCTCCCCACAACAGAACTGCACTCCTCGCAATAGAAGCACACTCCCCACAGTAAAGTTCGTGCCTGCAGTTTCGTTCTCATGTCAGCCCCTTGTACTTTCTTCCAACTGGGCGTCTCACTGCCGAAACCTTCCCTTCTCAGTCAGCTTGGCGCTGACAGGCTCACACCTAGACACATCATAATTAAAATGCCAAAGATTAAAGACAAAGAGAGAATCTTAAAAGCAGTGAGAGAAAAGCAGTTAGTTATCCCCAAGGGAGCTTCCATAAGACTGGCAGCTGATTTCTCAACAGAAACTTTTCAGGCCAGAAGGGATTGCCACAAAATATTCAAAGTGAAGAAAGGTAAGGACCTACTATCAAGATTACTCTACCGAGTGTTAATCTACGTAAAAATAGCTGACTTTCATTGAATGTTTAATATGTGCCAGCACTGTAACTGCATTATGAAACTTAATTATCGCAACAAATATCGCAGCTGGGTACTTCCTTATTATATTTATTGACTAAAATATCAGAGCCTAAGCAGTTAAGTTGAGTTTATCATTTAGACTCAAAGGACACACAAAGAGCTTCCCAAACAAGAAAAAGCTAAGGAGTTCATCACCACAAGAAACATTAAAGAGATTTTTTTAAGAAGAAAAAGATCAAAAATAGGAATAATAAATGGCAATAACTACATATCTATCAATAATTATTTTAAATGTAAATGGACTGAACATTCCAATTAAAAAAACACAGTGTGGCTGAATGAATAAGAAAACAAGACCATTATGTACAATGCCTACAAGAGACACACACAGAATGAAAGCAAAGGGATAGAAAAAGATATTTCATGAAAATGGAAACCAAAAAAAAATAAAAGTTCAGGTAGCATTTTATTTATACCAAACAAAATAGACTTTAAAACAAAGGCTATAACAACAAAGAAGGACCCAATAATTCCACTTTTGAGTATTTTTCTGAAAGTAACCCAAAACACTATTTCAAAGGGACATGTATATCCATATGTTCATTGCAGCATTATTTACAATAGCCTAAATATGGAGGCAATGTGGCTGTCCATCAATGGAAGAATGAATAAAGAAGTGGTAGTACATATATACAATGAAATATTACTCAGCCAAAAAAAAAAAAAAAAAAATCTTGCCATCTGAAACAACATGGATGGACCTAGAGAGTGTTGTGTGGAAGAGATGAAGTCAGACAGAGAAAGACAGTGTTATATGACTTCATTTATATGTGGAATGTAGAAAAAGAATAAATGAACAATCAGAAGCAAACTCAAAGATACAGAGAGCATTTTGATAGTTAATGGATGATGGTGTAGGTTGAGGAATGGTGAAGGGAGGAGGGGTTAAGAGGCAGAATTGGTAGTTACAAAATAGTTATGGGGATGTAGAGTATAGTATGAGAAAAATAGTTGGTAGTATTATAATAACTATGCATAGTGTCAGATAGGTACTGGATTTATTGGGGTGATCACTTTGTAAGTATAAATGTCCAATCACTATATATAATATCGTATGTCAACTGTAATTGAAAAATTAAAACATTTTTTTAAAAAAAGACCTTGTTTATAGTTAAGGGAAAGATTAACTCCATCTTCTTCACATCTCCATACACCCTTTTAAAAAATGAAAACTAGAGAGAGGAGGAACAGGATAGAGAGAGAGAGAAAGAGAACGAGAAAGAGATTTATTACTGGTATGCCTTGTCATATTGTGCTTCATTTCACTGAACTTTGTGGTACTACATTTTTTTTACAAATTGAATGTTTGTGGCAACCCCATATTGAGCAAGTCTATCGGCACCATTTTTCCAATAGCATTTGCTCATTTCGTATCTCTGTGTCACATTTTGGTAGTTCCTATGATATTTCAAACTTTATCATTGTTATATTTCTATGGTGACCTATGATCACTGACTTTAGATATTACTATTTATTTTGATTGATATTATAATTATTTGGGGCATCACAAACCGTGCCCATGTATGATGGTGAATTTAATGGATAAATGTTGTCTTCATTCTGACTGCTCCACCCACTGGCCATTCCCAACTTCTCTTCCTCTCTTCAGACCTCCATATTCCCTGAGACATGATAATATTGAAATTAGGCCAATTAATAACCCTACAATAGCCTCTAAGTGTTCAAGTGAAAGGAAGGGCCACATATCTCTCACTTTAAAATAAGCTAGAAATAATTAAGCTTTATGAGGAAAGAATGTCAAAAGTCAAGATAGGCAGAAAACTAGGCCTCTTGCACTAAACAGCCAATTTGTGAATGCAAAGGCAAAGTTCTTCAAGGAAATTAAAAGTACTACTCCAATGAAAACACAAATGAGAAGAAAACAAAACAGTCTTATTGCTGATACGAAGAGAGTTTTAATAGTCTGGATAGAAGATCAAACCAGTAACAACATTGCCTTTAGGCAAAGCCTAATTCAGAGCAAGCCCCTAACTCTCTTCAATTTTATGAGGGCTGGGAGAGGCAAAGAAGCTACAGAAGGAAACTCTGAAGCTAGCAGAGGTTAATTCATGAGGTTTAAGGAATGAAGCCATCACAATAACATAAAAGTGCAAGGTGGAGTAACAAGTGCTGATGTAGAAGCTGCAACAAGTTATCCAGAAGATCTAGCTAAGACAATTAATGAGGTATATACATTAAGCCAGGGGTCCTCAAACCCCAGGCCACAGCCTGGTACTAGGGGTCCCCATGCCCCAGGCCGCAGACCAGTACTGGTACTGGAATGGGGCTGCACAGCAGAAGGTGAACGGTGGGCAAACGAGCAAAGCCTCATTTGTAATTGCAGCTGTTCCCCAGTGCTAGCATCACAGTCTCAGCTCTACCTCAGGCCATTAAAATCTCATTGGAGCACTGGTCCTTGGTGCCAAAAAGGTTGGGGACCGTTGCACTAAACAGTAGATTTTCTATGTAGGCAAAACAACCTTATAGTGGAAGAAGAGGCCATCTATGACTTTCGTACCTAGCAAGGAGGTCAATACCTGGCTTCAAAGCTTCAAAGGACAGATGACTCTCTTGTTAGAGGCTAATATAGCTGGTAATTTTAAGTTGAAGCCAATGCTCATTTACCATTCTGGCAATCCTAGGTTCCTTAAGAATTATGCTAAATCTATTCTGCCTGTGATCTATAAATGAAATGAAGCCTGAATGACAGCATTTCTGTTTACAGTATAGTTTACTAAATATTTTAAGCCTGCTGTTGATACTTACTGCTCAGAAAAAAAAGATGCCTTTCCAAATGTTACTGTTCATGACAATATATCTGGTCACTTAAGAGCCTTGCAACTAGAGTGTCCATATGAACTTGTCTGGGCAATGACATAAAATCTGAAGAGGCTGAGTAGGCCTTCTGGAAAAGATGTGTAAAAACAC
>NW_011888800.1:11102495-11108559 GCF_000151845.1 Pteropus vampyrus
TCATCACAACTAGAAACTCAAAATTTTTCTACTTTCTTTTGGATACATCATAGTTCATGAATAATACACTGAAAAAAATTATTGTTTGAGTTAAATTGAGTACTCCTATATTGCCTCTGATTACTATGAGTTCTGTGGCTTTTATGTTATATTTTCTTCCATGATTTTTCATGACCTACTTTCAAAGATGATATCTGCTATTCTAATCTTTTACAATTTATATTTTAAGTAAATATTTCTTATTATACATGTAATAACTGTTCATTGTAGAAAATAAAGAGAAGTAAAAAGAAAAATAAAAACCATAACCTTGGCATTCAAAGAATTATTAACCACTTGAACCTAAATGAGAAAGTCAAATTTCTATTTAATAGTACCTTAAATAATTTGAATCAATCTTCCCACCAAGGACAACTAGAACAATTAGATAGATAGATGTCCATATAATGTCAGTTACACAATCAAAATGCTCAAGCCAACAGGAGATAAGACTACATAAATGATTAAAAGCAGCAACAGACAAAATAAACAGAATAGGGACTCTAGATATTGGAATGACTCACATATTTTAATATAAGAATGTAGGAATTTTGAAATAAAATTAGTAACAATATGAAGGGAGTTAGATTTAAAAGAAAAAATATAAGATATTAAAATTAAGAATCCAATGAATACATTTAAGAAGATAATATCTCTCTTAACCATAAAAGCAAAAGTCTTTAATGAAATATTAGAATATCAAATCCAACACTATATAAAAAGAATAACACACCATAGCAAAGTGTGCTTTATTTCAAAATTGCAAGTTTGACTTAGCACTTAAAAATCAATCAAGACAATTCACTTCATTAGCAAAATAAAAGATAAAAACTATATGGTTCTTTTAAAAAAGGCAAAAGAGCAGTGGATAAGTTTCATCACCAGTTTAATCTAAAAACTCCAAGGAAAGTTCAAATATAAGAAAATTTCCTTATCACAAAAAACATCTACAAAAGGCATACTAATAATATATTGAACAATTTCTCTAGATCCAGAACAAAACCAGAATGTCAACTATCTTGATTTGTTTTAGATATTGCACTAGAGGTCTTGGCCAGTACAAAAAAAAAAAAAAGAACAATAAAAAAAGACTTCTGGTTCTGGCTAAAATGAAGTAGCCCCATTCATCTTAGGCTCTGCCTTTTACAACTAAAAGCTATGGACATAAAAAACAGGAACAGAAAGACAGAGAAAGATGAAAAGAAGACAAACTGCCTTGGGACCTTTAGACTTTGAGACTTGAGGACTAGAAGGACAGTGAGTTCCCTGGTTTCCTCACTGGTTCCCACATATCCCAGCAGGATGCTGCAGAAGCCTCCAACTCAAAACTTGCAACAGGCACAAAAAGAGTTCCAAGAAAAGCTTCTTCTGCTTAGCTAAAGGACCAGAAATATGTGGCCTGAAAGCAAAAATTCTTTTTGGCAATCCCCACCCTACTCCAGTCAAACACCAACAGAAAAACTGTGCCACCACGCAGCAAGGCTTCCATGGGGCTGAACAGAGAGCTGATCTATCCAACCCAATTTCTACCTGGCAGAATCAGGCAGGGGCTTTCTAATTCTCCTCTCCAGTGGTGCGGGTGGGGCCAAGTTGGAAGCTAATCTTCCATCTCCCACCTAGCCAAAGCCGACAGCACTGCAATTCTGTGATCAAGTGGTGTCAGTTAACTGAGTGGAGAGTTGATCTTCTATCTCCCTATAGTGGAAGCAGATGATGATGCTCTGACTCTCTGATCTACTACCTGGGAATGGGATGTGCTGGTACTTCACCAGGTTAGTGTTGGTGAGGTCCAGCTGCAAGCTGAGCTTCCACTCCTCCCCAGCAGTGATGAGACCATACAAGGAGCCATGAATCAGGACAGATAGATATTCTGTTTTCCCCACCCCTGGTGTTACCAGAGCCCTATGGGGAACTGAATTTCCACATTCACCAAGCAGCAATGAGACTGAATGAGACAATATAAACTGAGGCTACCAGACACTAAACATAGATCCCTATCCTTACATGCTCATACAATATGCAAAAGTTTACTTAAGATGGATCATAGGCCTTCAGATGACAGGTAAACAATAAAGCTTCTTGAAGAAAATAGGATAATGTTTTCATAACTTCAGTGTAGGCAAAAGATTTCTTAAATGGTACCTGAAACAACTAATCATTTTTAAAAAATAAATTATCCTTTGACTTCATGAAAATTAAAGTTATTTATCAATCAAAAGGTGTCATTAATTAAGTGAGAGGACATTCACAGACTGGGAAGAGATATTGCAATTTACGTATCCAACAAAAGACTCAAACCAAAATATATAAAACATTCCTGCAAATAAATTTTAAAATAATTTAAATAGACAAATATCTTGAACAGGAACTTCATAACGGGAAACCCAAATGTACTCAACTTCCTTACTTACAAAGGGAATGCAAATTAAAACCGTAATTTGACACTATTGTATAAATTCCCTGAAGATTCTGATTCCAAAGACTGACAATACCAATGTCAGCAAAGATGCAGAGTAACTGGGATTCTCAAAAATCACTGTTGTAAGTGTACACATTTACATCATGAAGGATGAAAAACAACTTGGTTTCTTTATTCCCTTGGTGCCTACCCAGCTGAGCTTTGGACTGACAGTGTCTGTATTCTTCCACCTAAGGTCAAAGTAGTTGATGGGTAACCTCAGGTATGGTAGTGGCTTTACACTCTTACTAGCCTTGGAGAAGTTTTGACATTAAATAAAGTTTACAGTTTTGACTATTGCACAAGGCTCTAATTATCCCATGGGACCCCTACATTTAATTATCGAATCAAGATAATAGTGCTTCTAAATAACCATGTGACTCTTTATTAGTCAAAGGAAGCCACAAATGTCAGAAACTACTGGAATTTTTGCCTATTACTTGGGAATAGTAACATCCAGAGCATCAGTTTAAAGCAACAAGAGAGACACATGAAGTTGCTTCATAATTAAATTCCACATATTAATGCTTTTCCAACTTACCAGTCACATATGGAAGCAAAATATATGTTGGAAGGATACACACCAAAACCTTGATGTGCCCCTGGGATAGTTGCCAAAGGTAGTTCAGCATTGTATACTATCTTTTTGTACCTTTTATCAAACAACTATCTAAAGCAGCAACGTTAACCTTTTTTAAAAATTGTGGATATATGAGTATATGAACTTTTTTTTATTATTCTTGATACTTTTCCTTTTCTTTTAAATTGGGACGCTTACTGTTAAATCAATGCATTCTTACTCTTTTCAAATCCTACTTTTATTTAATCCACAAAGACTTGTTGATTTATACTGCTAGCCTGAAAAATGGCCCTACTATTGGTCATTTTCTTAGTTTACAATCTGCTTTGAAACTTCAAAGGTCCTCACTAAGGCAGAAATTCAAAACTCTACTGCAATGATATAAATGCTAATGGGGAACTAAATGATGTTGTTAGCTACAGCTCATTTTGCAGTTATAATTAGGGGCAGTCAGACATGGGCCTGTAACTCAAGAACTTAATGGGAATCCCTGAAGCAGAACTATTGCATTGACAAGTATGTCTGTAAGAACTAGACATAACACAACCCCAAAGGATCTTTCAGAGAAATGACTTCCTAAATTTAGAAATTGACACTTGTCTGTTTTATGGTTCCTTTTTAGAAAGAGATTTTTTCCTTACTTCCCAAACCACTCCAACACTTTATCAATATTAAATTGCTGTTTTGCTATTCTGTTGAAAGCTGCGTGAAACCATTTTTGACCTTTGAAAAGATAGTGCTCTGAAAATGATCAGTGTGCTTTGTACTTTAATGTAACCTAAATTAAACTGAGCCATCAGTTGGCCAGTTCTAGCTTGATGTCAAAACTTAAAGAAACTAAAACCAACACCTTACCCCCCAACACCAAAAAAGACCCTAGTAATTTATTTCCTGAAGCCTATTGATGAGACAACAAAAATTATGTTGCATAACAAAGAGCAGAACTTTCTAAAAGTCTTCGCCCAATTTTATTCTATAAATTCCTCTCATAGCACATCACCTACTCTACAAACTCTCTTCTATCTCTTTGAAAGTTTCAACTCACTATCACACTCCATCAGTATTCTGCTCCTCTTATTCTAACTCCAACCGCCACTTCTCAGATCTATTTTGTCCTTCATGTTTTTTTTACTCTAAATGAATGCATCCTCTTTTACTAATTATTTAGTCTCTCCTTACCCATTATTCCAATCAGAGTAATAAAATCTCAAGGCTCAGTAGATCATAAAAAAAAATTTTCCTAAAGGAACTTGGGAGAAGGGACATAGAGTTGTCAGGTTTTGTAAATAAAAGAAAGGAAATCAAAGTAAATATGAATTTCACATATAAAAAAAAACAATTTTTTAGTATAATGTCTAAAGAAATATTTGAACATATTATACTAAAAATACATATTTGTTCTTTATCTGGAATTAAAGTTTAACTGGTATCCTCTGTTTTATCTGTGACTCTTGAAGGGGGTATTTGTAAATATGTTATTATTTTTGTCAAAGTAATACCTATTGTTCACTTCAGCATGTTGTGATATTAAGTATTATGATAGTACTACTTCAATTCATACAATACCCTACATTGGTGTGGGTTAGTTTTCTAAACTTTTCACAGGTAGCACTTTATATGTTTGATGCCTGTGGAAAGATACTGTATTATCATTCCAGGAAACACACTCCCACTTTTTATTGCTCATTATCAACAAAAGGACATTTACAGGAAAATGTAAAGAATGTCATTTAGATCATCCCACCATTGAAAGGAAGGGCTCTCATCGCTGTCTTTGCAGCCAAAACCTGCATTACTAACACTAAGTACTCTAAAAGAGAAAAGATAAGGAAGATGGAGGTACACAACTTCTAAGATGCCTCAAAACTAAGCACAAGTATCATCGATGTGGTCTAGAACATTCAAATTTAATTCCTCTGCTGAATTAGATGTATGATCCAATTTTCCTCCTTAATCTTTCTTTAAAAAACAAAGCAAAACAAAAACTCCCTTATTACCCAATAACTAAGGATTTTAAAGCAATTGACCTAAAGCTCCCTGTTTTAGTGGCTTTCATGCTAATGTATTTGGGTAAAGTTACTTAACTTATGAAGCAATAGTTAGGACAAATTTACTATTGTTATATTTCAATACTAGTTACACAGGTTAGGTGCACTATTTAATAAAAGTAGTAGAAACACATCTTGGGGCAGATAGCACAGCACATTTAATTTTAGGAATTGAATAAAAACATGTTGAGTGAAAAATAAGTATGATTTGACTTCTCTGGCTAACAATATATTAACTGAAGGATAGATTTTAAGAAAAAGGAAGAAGCTATGGGCCTATGTCCACAAAATTTATTGTTCTTAAAACATATCCCATTATTCAGAGCCTTTAGTTTGACAGAACAGAGGAATGTATTGCTGAAGGTTCACCTATGATACTAGCATATAGATAACTCTGTAGGTTGGGGATGCTGTTTTCAAGGATACAGTATATATCTCATAAGACAAAAGCCAAAATGTGGTTCTACTTTCTCAATTTGAGCCTAGGTACCAAAAAAAGAAGGTAGGACTGGTTTTTCTTTTCTTCCTTTTACTCTAACTAAGCCAGTTGAAGAGTCTGATTCCCATCTCTAAGACCTTGAGCTCAATGGATTTAGAGATCCTAAGGCCCAAGGGAGGAATGTTTTTATTACCAAACACCATCATGGTTCAGGTAATTTGGATATTGCTACCATTCATGGCCACTTTAGTTTCTATATATTGGTAAACTGACACTCACAGAAGGGGGTTATTTTACTAGTCAGTGTGATTGATCGTGATTACCAGAACCAATTGTATTGGTGCTATGCAATGGACACAAGAAATATTGTTTGAATCCCAGGGAATTCACAGTATTCCTTTGCCCAATAGTCATAATAAATAAGAAACTGCAGCCACTCATTAAAAACAAGACCACTGAGGACTCAGATCCAGCAGGAATAAAGTGCTGTGTCATCCAAC
>NW_011888800.1:11108609-11112722 GCF_000151845.1 Pteropus vampyrus
AGCCAGTTGAAGAGTCTGATTCCCATCTCTAAGACCTTGAGCTCAATGGATTTAGAGATCCTAAGGCCCAAGGGAGGAATGTTTTTATTACCAAACACCATCATGGTTCAGGTAATTTGGATATTGCTACCATTCATGGCCACTTTAGTTTCTATATATTGGTAAACTGACACTCACAGAAGGGGGTTATTTTACTAGTCAGTGTGATTGATCGTGATTACCAGAACCAATTGTATTGGTGCTATGCAATGGACACAAGAAATATTGTTTGAATCCCAGGGAATTCACGGTATTCCTTTGCCCAATAGTCATAATAAATAAGAAACTGCAGCCACTCATTAAAAACAAGACCACTGAGGACTCAGATCCAGCAGGAATAAAGTGCTGTGTCATCCAACGGGTTAGAAACAGTATTCAATTGATATATTGGTATATGTTATAGGCAATATGGAATAAGTGTTGGAAAGTATAGATATGACAGCTGAGGAGGAGTACCTCACTACCAGCTATAGAAATATAGCAGCAGATATGACTTATGTTAATTTATTGTTTTATGTTCCTTCATTTTTTTTTCCCATTACATGAACAGGGCAACTAACATTTTCAATTTAAGAATGAATTATGACTAAATTGATATCACTCCATGATAATATGGTACTTGATGTAACTTTGTATGCCCCCCTGTGTTGAATGTGTAATCTTTTACCCATATGAATCAAGAATGAGTGGTTATTGAAGGAAACAGGGGTGAAGATGTACTAAATAATTTTCATTTATCCATTATTTCCACTTTCTACTTTTCTCCATCTTGCTAGTGGGATATACTAGCTTGGAAATCTTGGGGAAGATATTCAATGTTTTAAATATTAAGTTCTATCTGCTACATTATACATATAAAAAAGATACACATAATATTTATGTAAGTTTTGAGGCATGCAAAAAATACACACCTAACAGTTATATAAGTTTTAAAGTGCAATTTCTAATTGAGCATCCATGAACCCTCTATCCTAGAAATAACTAGATACCAACATTCTTAATTTTGTATTTTTCATTCCTTTGCTTCGTGTTGTCTTTTATAAAAATTTGTTTTCTCATATATGAAGAAGATAATAACCTATCCATCAGCAAATCTCACTGGTTCAGTCTACCAAGTATATCCAGAATTTTATAGTATCTTGCCACTTCTACTTAAAACCCTAGAATCCCCTAGACCAAGTCACCAAGATCTCTTGTTTGAACTATTGCTATAACTTTGTAACTGGTCTCCCAGATCTGTTCTTTGTCTCCCTGCCTTCTATTATTCCCATAGAAGCTAAAATGATCATTTTAAAATGTAAAGCAATCATGTAACTTCTGTTCAAAAACCTGTACTCATTTCCCACCTTACTCAGAATAAAATCCTAACTCCCCACAGATTAGAAGCTGCTAAATCATCTTGTCATCACCTCCCTCTCTAACCCAAACTCTCCCCACTTGCCTCATTCCATTCTATTTCAGCCACCCTGGTCTTCTCTCCATTTCTCAAACTTCTCTGTTAACACTCTAACTTTTGTATTTATTGTTCTCTCTGACTGGAATGCTCTTCTCTCACATTTCCCAAAAGCCCATTCCTTCACTTTATTTAGCTGTTTTTTTTTTTTTTTAATCCATCATTCCAGAGAACCTTTCCAGATGAACCCAGCTAAAATGGCAGTCACTTATCTCATTGTCCCATCACTCCTTATGTCTTTTCCCAACTTATGCTCTATACATATATTATGTATTTGTTCATAGTACGTTATCCACCTTTATAATGTAAAAATAACAAAGATAGAAATTTTGCCAATTTTGTTCATTGCTATGTTTCCTGCATGCAGAGTAGTGCCTGGCCCAAGATACCAAACCTTGATACCCCAGTCTCTGGGTGGCTAAAGCCCCCAGCCAGTTTACTGGAAGCAGCCTTTTGTGTTTACTCCCAGTATACTAATATTATGAGTACCTAAATGTACTATTATGTGATAATGTCAGATGTTGGAAAGATTGATTACAGAGAATAAAATGTGATATATATCCAAAAACTTTTATGACAGTCCTGCAAAACTTAAGAAAACACAGGAGATGAGCAAATTAAATACACAAAACATTGTGTCAACATATGTTTAATTCACAAATGAATATCTCTGGAAAATGAATGCTGCTTTAAGCATTCAATTTGATAATGTACCACACGATGATTTCACAAAACTTTCTGAATGGAAGTTGACACACAAATATCAATTGCAAGAGAAAAAAATTTGTAAGATAATGAATCTCTAAATGATCACTAGAATATCAGTGGAAGAGATCTGAAAATAATGGAAGCAGTTCCTGAGGATATTTTCTTCAGACAAACTGGGCAGAGACATGCAACTTTGGTTTATTCAAGTTATAGGTTTACAATTAGATTTACATTCACCTAAAGAAAAACTCACCTCTGAAGAGAGCCAGATAAACATGTTTAAAATAATAAGGACAGATTCCATATAAGAATTCTTTAAGATGAGTCTATGTATAAATAGTTTCTCAGAGAACCAATTCTGTATAGTTACAGATAATTAGAGATGTTTGTCCTTTTTATAAAAACTTTCTGAAAGTTTTCAAGTACTATAATAAAACAATCCTTTTATATCAGCGTTAAGATTTCTCCTATTTTTGATGTCTCCGCAGTAAAAAATGATAGTGGTGATGTCAGCTATCACCATCACCATTTACTTTAAGTCTAGCAAGAAAAAATAAAAATATAATAAAAATTAAAATTAAAAAGCATGAAGAACAGAGAGAGAAGTAGGTTATGACTTGCAAAGCAGCAGCACAAAGTATGTAAGGTTCCCCAAAAAGAGGATTCTTAGATGATCCCTCAGGTACAAATGTCATTAACTTCTTAACTCACAGAATTGCACAAATGCAATAGCAACACTTTTTTTAAATGTGAAGGCACACGATAATTTTTTACTTCTATCATAACATTTTAATAATGCCCTATTAGTATTAGTGTCCTTGTCAGAGACTCCTTATGAATTTTCAGCATAAAATGGAGCATAGTAATTACAGAGGAGTCATTAATCTATCAAGTAAATGGTAAGCAGTGTTCATTTCGTTCACATTTACTGTCACATCACAGTCCATAAAAATTACCAAGAAATCCAGACACTATCAAGTAAATTCTGACAAAATCTGTACCATGTCACAGTGAAAGGTTATACGTATGGAAGCCATGCTAAGATACCTTTGTTGGTATATGTGTGGTGAATATTGTATAGTGAAAACCTGTATAAAATTATTTTTATTAAAAATTCATGTAGCGGCCACGTAGTAAGAGATTTTTTATTACGTATTGTTTACACCTCAAAAAGACGGGAGGACCTAAGTTGAATTACTCATTTTGTTTGAGGATTACTTGTGTTTTGCTTTCAAGAAGCATTTAATATTTAACACAATTTTCTTACCTCTTATAATCTCAAACATGTTAATAATAATTTTCATCAGAAAAATACCATATATCCAAAGTCATAAAATTCAACACATTAAAACAAGGACGAAGATCCTTATGCCTAGAGAATTAGGGAAGCTCAGATACCCGCTCCCTCTCTTTCTGAAATTCAGAGCATTAATTTCTATGCATTAATCTTTTTGCTGTAGAGTACTGGGCATCATCATTATTTGATTTTAGAACCTAAGACTTAGTCCTATTGAATCATTTCTTTGTGTCTGGCTACTTTCAATGTTTGAGGGATTCATTAATGTTGTATGTGTTAATGTTTAGTTCCTTTTTGTCACTGAACAAACATATAAATATACCATGATTTGATTGTAAATTCTCCTGTTACTGGACACTTGATTGTTTATAGTTCTTGGCTATTATGAATAACATATAAAATTCTTGTACAGCTATTTTTGTGGATAGATGGTTTCATTTCTCTGTGATATATAACTGGGAGTGGATCTCCTGAGTCTTAGGGAATTTTCTAGCATATGGAAATGCTCTATGTCTTGATTGGGGTGGTAGTTAAGGAATGTCTCCATTTATCAACATTCATTCAATTGTACACTTAAGATCTACACATTTTATTTTTTATTTTATTAAATTTATTC
>NW_011888800.1:11112772-11122062 GCF_000151845.1 Pteropus vampyrus
TACAGAGAATAAAATGTGATATATATCCAAAAACTTTTATGACAGTCCTGCAAAACTTAAGAAAACACAGGAGATGAGCAAATTAAATACACAAAACATTGTGTCAACATATGTTTAATTCACAAATGAATATCTCTGGAAAATGAATGCTGCTTTAAGCATTCAATTTGATAATGTACCACACGATGATTTCACAAAACTTTCTGAATGGAAGTTGACACACAAATATCAATTGCAAGAGAAAAAAATTTGTAAGATAATGAATCTCTAAATGATCACTAGAATATCAGTGGAAGAGATCTGAAAATAATGGAAGCAGTTCCTGAGGATATTTTCTTCAGACAAACTGGGCAGAGACATGCAACTTTGGTTTATTCAAGTTATAGGTTTACAATTAGATTTACATTCACCTAAAGAAAAACTCACCTCTGAAGAGAGCCAGATAAACATGTTTAAAATAATAAGGACAGATTCCATATAAGAATTCTTTAAGATGAGTCTATGTATAAATAGTTTCTCAGAGAACCAATTCTGTATAGTTACAGATAATTAGAGATGTTTGTCCTTTTTATAAAAACTTTCTGAAAGTTTTCAAGTACTATAATAAAACAATCCTTTTATATCAGCGTTAAGATTTCTCCTATTTTTGATGTCTCCGCAGTAAAAAATGATAGTGGTGATGTCAGCTATCACCATCACCATTTACTTTAAGTCTAGCAAGAAAAAATAAAAATATAATAAAAATTAAAATTAAAAAGCATGAAGAACAGAGAGAGAAGTAGGTTATGACTTGCAAAGCAGCAGCACAAAGTATGTAAGGTTCCCCAAAAAGAGGATTCTTAGATGATCCCTCAGGTACAAATGTCATTAACTTCTTAACTCACAGAATTGCACAAATGCAATAGCAACACTTTTTTTAAATGTGAAGGCACACGATAATTTTTTACTTCTATCATAACATTTTAATAATGCCCTATTAGTATTAGTGTCCTTGTCAGAGACTCCTTATGAATTTTCAGCATAAAATGGAGCATAGTAATTACAGAGGAGTCATTAATCTATCAAGTAAATGGTAAGCAGTGTTCATTTCGTTCACATTTACTGTCACATCACAGTCCATAAAAATTACCAAGAAATCCAGACACTATCAAGTAAATTCTGACAAAATCTGTACCATGTCACAGTGAAAGGTTATACGTATGGAAGCCATGCTAAGATACCTTTGTTGGTATATGTGTGGTGAATATTGTATAGTGAAAACCTGTATAAAATTATTTTTATTAAAAATTCATGTAGCGGCCACGTAGTAAGAGATTTTTTATTACGTATTGTTTACACCTCAAAAAGACGGGAGGACCTAAGTTGAATTACTCATTTTGTTTGAGGATTACTTGTGTTTTGCTTTCAAGAAGCATTTAATATTTAACACAATTTTCTTACCTCTTATAATCTCAAACATGTTAATAATAATTTTCATCAGAAAAATACCATATATCCAAAGTCATAAAATTCAACACATTAAAACAAGGACGAAGATCCTTATGCCTAGAGAATTAGGGAAGCTCAGATACCCGCTCCCTCTCTTTCTGAAATTCAGAGCATTAATTTCTATGCATTAATCTTTTTGCTGTAGAGTACTGGGCATCATCATTATTTGATTTTAGAACCTAAGACTTAGTCCTATTGAATCATTTCTTTGTGTCTGGCTACTTTCAATGTTTGAGGGATTCATTAATGTTGTATGTGTTAATGTTTAGTTCCTTTTTGTCACTGAACAAACATATAAATATACCATGATTTGATTGTAAATTCTCCTGTTACTGGACACTTGATTGTTTATAGTTCTTGGCTATTATGAATAACATATAAAATTCTTGTACAGCTATTTTTGTGGATAGATGGTTTCATTTCTCTGTGATATATAACTGGGAGTGGATCTCCTGAGTCTTAGGGAATTTTCTAGCATATGGAAATGCTCTATGTCTTGATTGGGGTGGTAGTTAAGGAATGTCTCCATTTATCAACATTCATTCAATTGTACACTTAAGATCTACACATTTTATTTTTTATTTTATTAAATTTATTCAAGTGATACTGGTTAATAAAATTACATAAGTTTCAAGTGTACAATTCAATAATATGTCATATGTATACTGCATTGTGAGCTCACCACCAAAAGTTAAATTTCCTTCTGACACCATATATTTGACCCCCTTTACCCTTATCTTCATCTTTTTCTCTGGTAACCACTAAACTGTTGTCCATGTCCATAAGTCTCTGTGAGTTTGTCTTGTTTGTTTGTTGCTTTTAGTTTTATATCCAACATAGGAATGAGATCATATGGTTCTCAACTTTTTCTGTCTGACTTATTTTGCTTACTTAGCATGATAAACTCAACGGTGTTTTCTATTGTACTACAGCATTCAATTTGTTGTGATTTCAAGAGGAGATATAAAGAGGATCCCTCACATCGCCATACTTCCGAGGTCACTCTTACACATTTTAATGTATATAATTTCTTTTTAAAATATTTGGAATGTATTTCCCATTAGTTTACTCACCCATTAATAGCTTATTTATAATGGCAAAATTCAAGTACAACAAATTATCATCATTTATAGAGTAATTTATGTTATTTGTGGAGTTCTTATGTACATTATTATAATTTTGAATTTTAGTAGCAACTCTATTAGCTAACTATAGGAAATATTATCGCTCATTTGTGGACAAGGAAAGTGAAGCACCCAGACAAACAATAGTCTGACCAAGTCATATAACAATATGTATTAGGAGAGCTCAGTGTCCTTGGTCCAGTGGAGCCAAAATAATCAATACTTCACAGAGCTGTTTTTATGGAAATCCTTCTGCATAATGTTTAAAACATTTCCCAAGTGAACAGTTTTCAAAAAAAAAAAAGCTTCTAATTATAACCTAATGTACTGTTAACTTTGAACTAGATGCAATGGTGGGAGACATTGCCCTTTAATGATTATCTACATGTATTTAAAGTTAACAACCTCATTTACTTCTTTGTTCACTGAGGTAGTGCTGGAACAGAAGAGATTTTGGACTTGCACACTCACCGTAGGTTCCATCTCATGAAACTTTTAGAATGCTGAGGTAGAACTGGTATGAGTTATTGGATTTACCAGACCAAAGAGAATAATAATATCCTTCCAGTACTAAAGCTGTGCTCAGAGCACATGCTCATCTTTAATACAAACAACACTTGATATAATTCCTTTATAAATCAGTTATATTATTGTATGGCTACCACTTTTAAATTAAATTTACTGAGGTGACACTGGTTAATAATATGTTTCAAGCGTATAATTCTATAATATATCATCCGTTTATTGCACTGTGTGTTCATCACCCAAAGTCTAGTCTCTCTCCAACATCCCCTTTACCCTCTTCATTCTGTCCCCATCCCCTACCATCTGGTAACCTTCTAACTGTTGTCTGTGTGTATGAGTTCATTTGGTTTGTTTGTTTATTTGTTGTTTTGTTTTATATTCCACACATGAGTGAAATTATATGGTTCTTGTCCTTTTCCATCTGACCTACTTCACTTACATGATATTGTCAAGATCCATCCATGTTGTCACAAATGGCAGTATTTCATCCTTTCTTATGGCTGAGTAGTATTCCATTGTATAAATGTACTACACCTTCTTTACCCAATAATCCATGAAAGGATACTTAAGTTGTTTCCATGGCTTGGCTACCATGAATAATGATGCAGTGAACATAGGGAAACACATATCTTTATGAATAAGTATTTTCGAATTTTTCCAGTAGATATCCAGAAGAGGGATTGCTGGGTCATATGGTAACTCTATATTTATCTATTATTTATTTATTTATTTATTTATTTATTTATTTATTTATTTATTGGAACGTTCATATTGTTTTCTATAGTGGCTATACCAATTTATAGTCTTACTAGCAATTTATGAGGGTTCCCCTTTCTCCACAGCCTCTCCAACACTTGTTATTTCTTGTCTTATTGATAATAGCCATTCTAACAGGTATGAGATGATATCTCATTGTGGTTTTGATCTGCATTTTCCTTATAGCTAGTGAAGTTGAGCATCTTTTCATATATCTGTCATTTGGATGTCTTCTTAGGGGAAGTGTCTGCTCAGGTCCTCTGTCCAGTTTTTAATTGGATTGTTTATTCTTTTGTTATTGAGCTGTATTTCTTTATATTTTAAAAATATCAGCCCCTTATCAGAAACAGCGTTTGCAAATGGCTTCTCCCATTTGGTTGGTTGCCTTTTTGTTTTGTAGATAGTTTCTTTTGCTATGCAGAAGTTTTTTGGTTTGATGTAGTCTCATTAATTTATCTTTGCTTTTACTTCCCTTGCCTTTGGGATAAAGTTCATAAAAGCCTCTCTGAAACCAGAGTCCAAAAGTTTAGTACCTAGGTTTTCTACTATGTACTTTGTTGAGTCGGGCCTTATATTTAAGCTTTTAATCCATTTTGAGTTAATATTTGTGTATGGTGTTAAATAGCAGTGTAGATTCATTCTTTTCCATGTTGCTTTCCAATTTTCCCAACACCATTTATTGTTGAAGCTATCTTTTCTCCATTGTGCGTTTATGCTCCTTTATCAAAAATTAGTTGCCCATATACATGTGGGTTTATTTCTGAGCTCTTAATTCTGTCCCATTGGTCTATGTGTCTGTTTCTCTGCTTTATTATAGTTTTGTAGTATAATCTGAAGTCAGGGAGCGTGATAACTCTAGCTTTGTTCATTTTTTATCAGAATTGCTTTGGTTTTTTGAGGTCTTTTGTGGCTCTACACAAATTTGATGATTTTTTTTTTGTTCTATTTTTTTGAAAAATGCCATTGGCATTTTGATGAGCATTGCATGAAATCTGTATATCGTTTTAGGTAATACAGCCATTTTAACTATGTTAATTCTTCCAATCCATGAACACGAAATATCTTCCCATTTCTTTTTGTCTTCTTCAATTTCTTTCAACATAGTCTTGTAGTTTTCAGTGTATATATTCTTCACTTCCTTTGTTAAGTTTATGACTAGGTATTTTATTCTTTTTTTGTTGCAACTGCATATTAAATTGTTTTCTTCCTTTCTTTTTCTGATATTTGTTAGTATATAGGAATGCAATGGATTTTTGTACATTGATTGTGTATTCTGCAATTTACTGTATTTGTTTATTGTTTTTAATAGTTTTTTGGTGGCATCTTTAGGGTTTTTTTATATAGAGAATAACGTCATCTGCAAAAAGTGACAATTTTACTTCTTTATTCTAAATTTGGATGTCTTTTACTTCTTTCTATTGCTTGGTTGTTCTGGCTAGGAGTTTCAGTGCTATGTTGAATAACAGTGGTGAGACTGGGCATCCTTGCCTTGTTTCTAATCTTAGAGTAAATCTTTCAGTTTTTCATCATTGAATATGATATTAGCTGAAGTTCTGTCATATATGGCCTTTATTATGTTGAGTTTCTTTCTATATCCATTTTCTTGAGTGTTTTAATCATAAGTGGATGTTTCATCTTATAGAATGCTTTTCTGCAGCTATTGATATGATCGTATGATTTTTAATCCTTTATTTTGTTAATGTGGTTTATCACATTAATTGATTGCATGTTGAACTATTTTTACATACTTGGAATGAACCCCATTTGATCATGATGTATTATCTTTTCAATGTATTGTTGTATTTGATTTTCTACTGTTTTGGTTAGGATTTGTGCATCTATATTCATCAGAGATATTGGTCTGTAATTTTCTTTTTTGCGTGTTGTCCTGGTGTATGCATTTTTATATCATGTGAAGCTGTGCAAATGCATTATTCCTGCATCTTCCTCTCCTCTTTCTCTACCCTTCTCCCCTACACTCTGGATTGTTTTATGACTTACATGAAATAGTAGGATGTAATGAGGCAAATTATTTTCATATCCACATCATGACCCAAGGACATAATTATAGTTTCTTTCTTTTGTTTTTATAGAGTGGGTCTCACAGGAAATATTTGAAACAGTGACTCATGACCTCTTTTCATACCCTTATTAGTACTGGAATAATAATTTTGAGATAGGCTTGGAAGTCCCCTCTGATGTCCTCTAATTGAAGATAAATATGGTAAGAGATGGAGAATATGCAGAACACAGATCAGCAAATATATTAAAAAGAATTGTAACATTTTTTAGAAAGCTATTAAAGGAGAGCTAAGTAAATGGAGTTATATGCCATGTTTAGAGATCAAAACACTCATTATTTTAAAACTGGCAATTTTTCCTAACTTAACCAATAAAGTAGATGCAATCCCAATAGGCTTTTCAAAAAATTAAACTTAAAACATAATTATAAAATTTATATTGATAAGGCCAATTATGGGCAAGATATACCTAAAGAAAAAGTTTGTGGGGCATGTTCTAACAGCAGTTTTTAAGACAGTGTGATATTAATCAATGATAAACTGACCAACAAAGCAAAATAGAGATCTCAGAAATAGACTCACATATGTATGGATATTTGATATAAATAATCAATGTCATTTACTTTTGAAATGTGGGTTCTTTAATATTTGTTGCTAGGAAAACTGGTTATCCTTGCAGAAAAAGATAATTGATTAAATCTCTAACTAAAGTCATACACATAAGATCAATTCTAGGTAGTTGAAATAATAACGGAAGGGGAAACTCTGAAGTTTTTGCAAATCTTTATAAGGCATCCTTAAGTTTTCAGGTTAGAAAGTTTTCTTTAGAAAGATTACAAAAAGAAAAATATTTCTAAATTTGACCATATTAAAGTTAAAAATGCTTTTCACCAGAATTAATCATAAAAGTCAGCCACAAATTGAGAGAACATTTTAGAAAGCATATAATTTACAATGTATTAGTAAGCAAAATATATACAAGAATTTTACACAGAGTAAAAAAAGATCAAAAGAAAAAAATTTTTAAATGCACTTAAAGAAGAGGAAATGTTAATAGATACACACACACACAATCATATGTGTGTGTGTGTGTGTGTGTGTGTGTGTATATATATACACACACACACACACACAATGCTCAACCTTTTTAGATGTCAAGTAAATGTGAATTAAAATGACAATGATGCCCAATATACTGGCAATAAATAAACAAATTTAGATATAAATACAGGCTGGTCAAGTTGTAGAATAGAAACTCTCATATACTATGTACAGTAATACAAATTGGTACAATCTTTAGAAAATTATTTGGAATTACCTTATAAATATGAAGCCTAACATTTATTTAAAATTTCATACCTATATACATTCCTTGTAAAAAAAAATATGTTTATGTGCTACTGGAGACATGTTCATGTCTGCACTATTCATAATAGCTAAAACTGGGAGCATTCCAATGTCATTGGGAGTAGACTAGGTACACTGTTGTATATACATACAAAGAAATACAATGTAGCAATAAACAGAATAACCTAAAAATGAACATGTCATCATGGGTGATTCTCAAAGTTATGACAAGGCATAAAAAAACAAGTCACAAAAGAACATGTCCTATACGTTTATTTACACAAAGTGAAAAGAAAAACAGTCAAAATTTCAAAATGTCTTGGAACATGACATATACAGTGAACCTATGAAGAAAAGCAATGGAAGGATGGATAGAGATCTGTTTGTGGAACAGGCAGATAGAACTTATGCACTAGTCACTTCCTTGTCTTTCTCATGCTAAAGTTGATAGTGTTAATTTGATTATATTTTTAAATTATTCACCTATTTTACACTTTAGTCTACTTTTATATCTTTGATGTGTTATTAAATAGAAACAAATATGAAACATGACAATGTTACAAGTTTCTATGGAGATTCTCATTTGAAGATAATGATAATACAGTAGTCCCCTCCTTATCCGCGGGAGATACATTCCAAGACCCCCCAGTGGACCTGAAACCACAGATAGTAATGAACCCTATATTTTCCCACATACTTACATACGTACCTATGATAAAGTTTAATTTATATATTAGGCACAACAAGAGATTACCAATACCTAATAATAAAATAGAACAATTAAAACAACATACTGCAATAAAAGTTATGTGAATCTCTCTCTCTCAAAATATCTTATTGTGCTGTATGTACAACATGGATATGCTGGACAAAGTGATGATTTATGTCCCAGGCAGGACGGAGCAGATCAGCAGGAAATTTTATCCTGCTACTCAGAATGGCATGCAATTTAAAACTTAGGAATTGTTTATTTCTGGAATTTTCCATTTAATATTTTTGGACTGCAGGTGACCAAACATAATTGAAACGGCAGAAAGTGAAACTGTGGTTAAAGAGGGACTAGTTTAATTTGACAATCTCTACTTCTCTTTTTGGAATTGTCCAAAGGCAACAAGAAAAAATTTTTGAATTACACATTCCACTTGCTATGTAACAAGGACACAGGTAAAACCTTAAAGCCTCATAGAGAAGAAAGTGATTCCACGTGCAGTACAGAAAGAGCAGGGGTTTCTTGGAAGAATGAGGAGAGCAAACACTGAGGCTACCGATATCGGACAAACCAGCAACCTACACTTCTCACTAAGTGAAAGGCACATCCTATGCATAAATCCTAATTTTTTTCCTTGTAAAGGCAGAAAAGGGGTACAATTTCTGGGATCTGAAAGTTTCCTGAATGAATTTTGATTCTGAGATGCACAGAAAATAGGACTAAATAAAAGTCAGACAGAATAGCCATGTTTTCATGTAGTAGTCTGCCTCAGTGGCCTCAAGGGAGAAAGAAGCCATTGCATTGAGAAATACCCCAGGACTACCTATCACCATTCAGTGGTGAGAAATTGAGACCATATGAATTCACACACAAAACTTGGAAATGAAGGAAATTCCAGCAAATCAACTTTCTTTTGAACAAACATTTAAGAAATACCTGATTTAAGAGGGGATGAAAGAGTACCTGAGACTTAAATGATTAATCAAAAAGGAAACAGCAGAAAATCTGCACAACTATACTACAAGAAAAGGAAGAAAAAACTTAAAGAAGATGAAAATTATGATTAAATTTCACCATGAATTTTTAAAAAATCAACCAAGCCACTGCTTCTGTGAAACAAAGTACAGAAATTCAGAAAAGTGATTGCCAACTTCAATAAGAGCTTAACGTTAAATAGACAGCATTCAGAATAGAAGTGTAAGATAAATATAAACCATTACAGAAGTAAAGGTAAATATGGATTACAAAAATAAGAAACAATGTTAAAAACACAGAAATGATCATAAATTATAGAAATAAAAATGTGAGGTGAATAAAATA
>NW_011888800.1:11122828-11129255 GCF_000151845.1 Pteropus vampyrus
TGGTGACTGGATTCCAAGGGACAGTGTTCCAAGAAGAGTGAAAGCAGAAGTTACAGGCCTCTTGGGACATGGCCTTCAGAAGTTGCACATCACTCCCATCACATTCTGTTGGTCAAAGCCAAGCCCAGATCCAAGCCCAGGTTCAAGGAGAAGGATAATATGCCTACCACTCAATTTTGCTGGGGGGTGGCAAAAACATTATAGCTATGTTTAATCTACTACTCAACAAATACATAATTCAAAAAAGTAATATAGTAAATAATAGGAAATTTAAATAATGTGTTGAAAGTACACCCTATGTTCCAAAAAAACTAAACCTAAATAATTGCCTTCAAAACATGGGCCTATAATTTTTAATGGACTCCAAATTATACAAATAGCTAACACTGAATGTTACACCATAGCTATATGTCAAACATAAGGTTGCCAGATTTAGCTACTAAAAATGTCTCATGCAATACTTGAGATATACTTATACTAAAAATATTTATTGTTTATCTGAAGTTCAAATTTAACTAGATGTTTTTTATTTTATCTGGAAGCCCTTCTAAACAGTAATTTAAGAAATGTACTAGAGGTGGAACTACAGCCAATCAAAAGATAATTATAAAACTAGAGTAAAACATCTGGCAGTAAACATTAATTTTATTTAATAGAACTGCAAGATAACAAAATACAGTGATTAATTTATTTAAACAGTATATAAACATATGCCCTATGTAGAAAACATAACTAACAAACATTTGAATTTTGGAGATGTAAAATATGAGTGGTAGCATAAATGTATACAGTTCTTCATTTTTAATACTAGGTAATCAGAGTTTATAAGTTAAGGAGACTACTCAAGTAATACAACTGTAAGCATACATAATTGCAAAATGATATACATTGAGAAAAATCACAATTAGTTAAAATCTGGCATTGGAGGAAAGTGAGAGAAGATAAAAGGAATTATGTTAATTTTTATCATAGCTAATAATAGGAATATCAATCAAAAGTCCAAGAGGAAAAAGATGTTATGCAAAAAATTAGGAAAATTTGAGGTATGTTCATTTTCAAAGGAATAATTTACAAATTTGGGAGGTTTAGAGAAATAACAAGGAATAGAGCATGAACCAGAGTTACTATCCCTAGACCAGAAAGAACGAGAGAAGTAGCACAGATGTAATGTAGAATCAGTAACCATAAGAGGGACAGTGATGGTAGGTCAAGAGACACAGTCTTTTCCTTCCTCCATCCTATTTCTTGCCAAGATTCATCATTAGCTGAGCCCAACCAGAAGCCAGAGATCATGGGAGTTTAGTGATATAGTACACAAGGGTCAAACTTCTGGACCAAAGAGAAGGAGTAAAAATATGGAAAGTGGATATGTGGTGTGATATGATAGTGATATATAGTGATAAAGAATTAATAAATATTGCTGAAGAAATAGACCATGTAGGTGATTATATGATTTTATAGTTATAAAAAATAACCACTGTGGCAAAAATAAATATATCAAGGGAAATATACATTACAAAACAAAACAAGAGCCAGATCAAAGCCATCAAAACAGAAAACAGATCATAAAATAATTTGAGTTAGCGAAAATATATATGCCATATCAATAAATGCAAATGGCTTATATTCAGTTAATAAAGAAAACCCATTCATATTACACCTTATAAATTTAGAAAACTGTTTACATTATTTATAAACACAATCTAAAGCAAAGTGAGTTGGAAAGTAAATAAAAAGATTTGCAAAGAAATGTTAGTAAAATGCAAACAAAAATGTTAGTAAAATGGGAATGACCTTTATATCAGACAGAAATAATTCCATTTTAAAGGTATTAAGTAAATCGTAGAACACTTAAAAAATTAAGAGTGAAATTTATAATAAAGTAACAGACACAGTTACCAAATAATATAACATCAACAATCATAAAACGAAGATTATAGGAGTCAAAATTATATATCTAAAGAGAAATTATCAAAATATTTTAATTCATTAATCTCAATATATGATGAATCAAATGGATATTTTTGTTAAACACCTAAGGATACAGATGATTTAAATGGCATAATTAATAAGTTATATCTCTATATAAAATGAATTGGAAAATGTTGCTACCATCCCTATATTCTGAGTTGGTGTATTACTGATATTTTTCATCCTCAAATACGTGATAGAATTTATAAGCAAAGCCATCTTGCCCTATAAAATATAAATAATTTATATTTATTAAAACTACTCTAAAGGAATAAAAAATAAGAAAAGACAAACATAAAAAAATAGGTGTCAAAGAGCTATTCTCCAAAAAGCGCAAAGATAAGAAGTTTTAAGAAGAGATCTACAATATTTCTCAAGACTAGACAAGTTAATGCTATTTAAATTTTTCTAAACCACAGAAAGAGAAAGCTTCTAAATTCTTTATGTGAAGTGAGGATAACAATTTAAAAACAATAGCAATAGCAATAAATACTGCAAGAAAAAATAATGTAGACAAATCTCACCATGACAACTGATGATAAATTCTAAGTAAAATATTAACAAACAGAAACCAGCAGCACTTTAAAAAGACATACAACCAAGTGGGATTTTTTCTAGAAATACAAAAGATAAAAAAAAAATTTTTTTAAGGGAATCTACTTATATAATTAAACATATTAATAGTCAAAAGAGGAAAAATAGATAATTCTCACAGATCATTAACAAAACTTGTAATATTAATCATCCATTCTTGATTTCAAAAATTGTAATAAAATAGAATTATATGACTAACATGATTATAAAATTAATTCCAAATCCAGCATCATACACAATGGAGAAACACTGAAAACATTCCCAAATATTGTAAGCAAGGTAAGATGTCTATTGTCACTATCACTGTTTAGCAATGTTCTTAGGGTACTCTCATAGCAGCTATAAAGCAGTGAGAGGAGAACACTATAGAATTATTTGTACTTTCAGGCAAAAATTTTATATCAAAATGAGAACTATTATTAAAAATAAAAATTTCACAGGGTGATTAGACATTAACTTGATGCACAGAAATCTATAACAGTATGTATTAAAACAATAGTTTAAAAGATATAATAAATGTCCATTTTCAATAGAAAAATGTTAAGATATATTAGAAATAAATAGTAAGAAATATATAAGACCTATATGAATAAAACTTGAAAATTTTCCTGAGAAACTAAAAGTAAAACTAATGGAAACTCACATCAGATTATTGTTTTTAATAAGAAGGTTAACATTGTAAAAATAAAAGCTTTACATAAGATAACCTTTAAATTTAACATGATTGCAATGAAATACAAAAGGCATATGCAAGGTGATGCCAAGGTCATAGGGAAACAAGCAAGAATAGTCAGAGAACATAAGAAAAAGGAAGGATATTGATAAATAATTAACGCAAGCAAATATTAAAACATTATAAACATTAAATGATTAAAATGTCAGTTCTGTTCATGTGATGGAATCAAAAGTGATGGAATCAAAAAATGTAGAAGCAGACCCAAATACAGGCAAGAATTTAGTATATGATATAGTAGGTATCTAAATTAAAAGGGGAAAGCAGAATTATTTAATGAACAATGTTGAAAACCTACATGGAAATAATTTTATCCAGATTAAGTTCCAAATAAAGCAAGCATTTACATGAAATAGATAAATAAATAAATAAAACCATATTGACCTTTGAAGAAACCATAATAGAATTCTACAACTATGTATGCATATATTTGATTGTATATGCATAAAATATTTCAGGAAAAATATCTAAGAGACTGAAAATATTGTTTGCTTATAGTAGGAAGAACTTCTTGGTTGGGATCAGAGATATTTAGATTGTTTGCTAAATAGTTTTATATAATGTTTGGATGTTCCATCATGTGTTTGTATTACCTATTCAAAAATCAAAAATACACAATTTAGAAAAAAAAATGTAAAAACTCACAAAGTGAGTAAAAGTCATTCTTAATCAAAAATCAAAGCCAAAGCATTAATACAGATATTTAATGCACATTTTGGGAGGATTTCCAACCCCTAAAATTATTTTCTTGCCCCTACCTGCTTTCTCTGACTGCAGATGTAGTCCAAGTAAATTCCTGGCTTACAATGTCCTATTCAGCCCCTACATCTTAAGGACACCTGTAAATTCATCTTTCAATTTTATTAAAATATCTTTTTAAGTTTAAAAGTGATTTTTTTAATCTTCTCTGAATTACTGCAATTAAAAATGAAAAGACACAAAGCAAAAATTAATATATATCATGGGTTATATGAAACTTTCCATGAGCCTAGAGATTTTGGTGTTGAGAATTTTATTTCAGGAACCTGGGTCTGGATGGCAACCAAGGACTCACAGGCAGATGGATCTGATGATCTCAGTCGAGGCCCCATTATAATGATCTGAGACTCCTTTGTGGATGCTTGCCTCAGATAAAAAGCAGTGTTAAGTCAGGATAGATTTATATGCATTGACAGAGCCAAATAACAAATGGAACGTGTTCTCACAGTATGTCTGGCCTGAGCCTCTGTGATTAAATCCTGACTTTGATGAATACCAGACCTTCAGGGAAGAGAAGATAAAGTCCTAAGACAGTTGGTTAATAAGATATTACTGAATCAGCCTGGGTCTAAGATGTTGTTGCAAAAGAGGCAACATTTAGTAAGCACAAAGAGAAATGGAAGGAAAAAATTAGAAAATAAAGGTTATACTATTCCAAAAGTGACAGTCCATCTTTCCTTCAATTTTGCTTTTATAACATTTTGGATATTATAGATAGGTAAGATATTTTATCATCCAAGTTGTATCTTCTTATTAAATTCAGAGACGGTGCTATTAATAATTATATTAGTACAACAGGTATAATCTAGGACTGCTCTGGGCAAAACAACTTCCACAGTCACCCAAAGTGTCACTTATTTCACAGCATTACAAGATTTTATATGTTTTTTCCCTCACTAGTCGTGTACTCCTTTAAGAGAAAAACAATGTGTATTATTCATCCTTATATCACCACTGGCCCATATAATGTGTGGTACATGGCCAACATTGAATACTTTGTTGGAAGATGGGGATAATGAATGAATGGATTTGTAGATGGATAGATAAATACCAGGGACACCCAATCTTACTGATATGCTTCTCTAGTATATTTACCAATGATGCATTATAAAATCGTTAGTCAAAGTAATTTTATTTTATTTATATTATAAAGGTTTACATGTGTCAAAAAATGTTGTAGTAATTCAAAAGGCAGGATTTTGGAATGTTCAGATCTAGAAAACACACTCAATACGAAGAACTGTTTGATACATTTAAGTATTCTTCGTGGCTTGGCCATAAGCACTGGTGAGCTTTAGGTAGACTGGTTAAGTAATCTTTACGGAACCCAGTAAAATGCTGATTAGTGAAATGCTTAAGAGTATTGTGATAAAATCAGTTGAAAAATATTTATGTCAACATTTAATAAAAATAATTCTAAAATCTAACAGCTCATTTGTCATAGTACCCTTAATAAAGATACTTATAAGGATTTAATTAAAGAACTAAAGGTCATTGTTCAGAACATCCATATTAATTGTACAGAATTATAGACAGACAATTAGGCTGAATATATATAAATACCAGGACGATGCCTAAATTTAAAGTACTATTTGGTTACTATATTCAATTAAAATTAGATAACCATAATATCAATATTAAATAAAGTGAGCAAAATAACAGGATCCAAATATTCTAAATGAAATATTTCAAAATTTAATTGCAGCAATATATGTAGATTAGACATTGAACTCAGTCCAGTCATTCAGTGATGGCATAATATTAAGAATTTATTAGGAATGACATCAGTGAAAATAGTGGAGCAAGGACCTCAAAAACTTATCTTCTCCACAAAAGTAACAAGAACACTGGAAAAAATTATCAAGAAAAAAAACCACACACAACATTTTCAGAACTCTGGGAATTAACCAAAGGCTTGCAGAAAATCAGAGAGTATTTATTCAAGAAAAACAGCTGACTCATATAAGCAAGTTTGTGGTATTTTTTTGTGCCCTATTCCCATTTTCCCTAGCTCCTTAGCTTTGAAATATCCTTGAAAACCAACAACTTGGAATCACAATGAAAATAGTTTAGTAGTCACTAAGGAAGGCCAGAAAATGGTTGAAGCTCTTTCAAATCTCCATTCACAGATAATTTTTATTATTTGACCTATCTGGGGTTCCCCTGGAAGACCTTTCCTAAAAAGCTGTCTTTATTTAAAGTGACTTAGAGATTGCCTAGTGTACACAATCTTCTCCTACTGGTAAAAAGGTAGGGGGAGCATTTGTTAAAAACAATTAGAGACAATTGTTTGAACATCAGGGCTGCCTGAGGTCATGGATAACAATTGGAGTGCACAATAGGCTTACCAAAATGCTTAAAAAAAAAAAA
>NW_011888800.1:11129848-11182136 GCF_000151845.1 Pteropus vampyrus
TTTAAATAGGCTTTTTAAAATAATGTTCAAAAAAACTGGAGACCATACATAAAGAACTAGAGGAACATATGAAAATAATATCTCACCAAACTGAGGTTATCAATAAAAAGATGAGATGAAAATTATAAAACAGAACCAAATAGAAATTTCGGAGTTGAAGACAGATATAAAAAATTCACTAAAGGAGCGCAACAGCAGATCTGAGAAGGTAGAAGGAATGAAAAGATAACTGGAGAGATAGCCTAATTTATTATCCAGTCAAAAGAACAAAAAAAAAAAGAGTAAAAACAAACAAACACAAAACAGAGTCTGAGAGACTCATAGGACACTGTCAAGCATACCAGGATACATGTAATGGAAGCCCCAGAAGGACAGAAAGAAAAGAGTCAAGTTAATGTTGAAGAAATAATGAAAAAAAGTCCAAAATTTGATGAAAATATTGATTTACATATTCAAAAGTTTCAAATAACTCAAAGTAGAATAAATGCAAATCCAACCCTAGACACATCATGACTAAGCAGTTTAAAACTAACTAGTGAGAATCTTGAAAAGAAGTAGAGAGAAGTAACTCATCATGTACAAGTGACCTTAAACAAAATAAGCTATTTTCTCTTCAGAACCTATGAAAGTTAAAGGGTAGTGCGATGCAAAGCGCCAAATGAAAAAGACTGTCAACCAAAAATTCTACATCAGCCAAAACTATCCTTTAAAAATGAAGGAGAAATTAAAACATTCCCAGAAAAACAAAAACTGAGAGAGTTCATTGCTAGCATACATGCCCTACAATAAATACAAAAAGGAGTCCTTCAGGCTGAAATAAAGGTCAGTAGACCATAAGAAGAAATAAAGAGCTCCATTAAAGGTAACTATATAAATAAATGGAAAAGTAAGTATAAATATGTTTTTGTGTGTAATTCTTTTCTTCTATCAGATTAAAAAACAACTGCATAAAGCTATACTTATGAATATGTGTAGACGAGGATAAGGATTTAATTTATATGACAATAACAACACAAAGTAGTTGGGGGGGAATAAGCTCATAGAGCAAATTGTAAAGAACACCTACACTACTCCTTCTGTGTATTTCTCCTTTACCCTAACAGTACTGTCACACTCACAACACTTCTAATGCCAGATATTTGGGGTTTCATTTCCCTTAGCAAGCAATTCGGCAACATCGGCCAAGGTATCCTATACTTAGCTCAACTTCGACACTATCTACCTAGAGATAGCATTAGATGCCACAGGTTAAGGGCTCTGTCCCACAAGACTTCTCCGTCATTTTCAAATCTAGGTTGTCACCTATGCTTCTGAACAATCAGCTATACATCAGAGGTTCCCGAGACTCCCTTCTCAGTTTTGCTTAATCTGTTTGAGTGGCTCACAGAACTCAGGAAAACAGTTTACTTACTGTTTATCAGTTTATTATAAAGGGATATAATAAAGGATACAGATGAACATCTAGACAGAAGACACGTACAGAGCAAGATATGTGAGAAGAGGCATGGAGCTTCCATGTTTTCTCCCTGCACACCGCTTCCCCAGTACTTCCATGTGTTCACCAACCCAGAAGTGCTCTGAAACCCATACCTTTGGGATGTTTATGGAGGCCTCATCATACAGGCATAATAGATCATTAAATTCATTACCAGCTCTTCTCCCCTCTCTGAAGAATGGGGTGTGGGACTCTAAATCCCAACCTTCAAACTATGGCTTTGTCTTTCTGATAAAAAGCCCCTATTCAAGAGCTATCCAGAAGCCAACCCAGAGTTGCCTCATAGGAACAAAATATATTCCTATGACACAGGAAATACCAAGGGATTTAGTGTCAGGAACCATGGTCAAAGATCAAACATTAGAACAAAAGATTCTCCTAGTGTTCTTATCACTTAGAAACTTACAGGAGTTTTATGAGCTTTATGTCAGAAACTAGAGGCAGAGACCGATATGTATATATATTCTTTTTCTATTATTTCATAAAAATATTTGTATATTATTGAATTATAGTTGATATTAAGCTAAATTAGATTATTATACTTTAAATATTATTTATAAATTTCAGGAAAACCACTAAAACAACTCAAAAAATAGGAGAAATAACAAGGGAATAAAAACCAGAACATTAGAAAATGTCTATTTAACACAAAAGTAAATAGTAATGGAGGAATAGAAGAAAAAATGCATAAGACATAAAAATAGCGAAACTGCAATTAGAAATCCAACCTTATCAGTAATTACATGAAATATAAATAGATTGCATGTCCAATAAAAGGCAGGCAATGGCACGATGGGTAAAAACAAAAAAAAAACAACCACAAATTCAGTCATTTACTTTCAACAAATATTTTGAAAGTATAAGGATGGAAAAAAGATATACCATGAAAACAGTAAACAGTAGAGAGTAGAGAGCTGGAGTGGCTAAACTAATATCAGATGAAATCGACTTTAAGACAAAAATTATTTGAGACAAATTAAGATATTTTATGATAATAAAGGAGTAAATCCATCAAGAATACATAACAATTATAAAAAAAAATATGCACCTAAAAACAGAACCCCATAATACACGAAGCAAGAACTCACAGAAATGAAGGGGAAAATAGACAAAACAACTGGAATAAGTGGAAAATTCAGTGCTTGGCTCTCAATAATTCATAGAAAAACTACACAGAAAATAAAAATAAAATAAAATAAAAATAACATAAAATAAAATAAAATAAAATAAAATAATAAAATAAAATAAATAATAAAATAAAATAAAATAATAAAATAAAATAAATAATAAAATAAAATAAAATAATAAAATAATAAAATAAAATAAAGCACATGACTAATGCTATAAACCTACTCAGCCAGACATGTTTAGAGCACCCTACCTAACAAGAGCAGAAAATAAAACCTTCTTACGTGTATATGGAACATTCTCTAGGATATACCATATATTACCCTATAAATTAAGTCTTATGAATTTAAAAGTTTTAAAATAATAGAACGTATGGCCTCCAACCACTATAAATGATATTATAAATTAATAACAGAATGAAATTTGGAATTCACAAATATGTGGAAATTAAACAACACACTGCTAAATAATCTATGAGCCAAAAAAGAAATCACAGGGAAATGAGAAAGTACCTTGAGAAAAATGAAGCAGAAATAAAACATACCAGTTATAGAATGCAGTGAACCAATGCATAGAGGGAAATTTATAGCAGTAAACACCTATATTTTTTTTAAAAGAAAGATAATTTTCTACCTTAAGAAATTAGAAGTACAGGAGCTAATTATGGCCATAGTAAGCAGAAAAAAGAAATAATAAATATTAAAGTGAAAACAAGTGAAATAGAGAATAGAAAGGCATTAGAAAAATATACAAATCCAAAAGTTGATTCTTTAAGGTCAATACAAAAAAAGAAGCTGTAGCTAGACTGACCAAGAAAAAAAATAAAGAAAGAAAAGAATCACATTACTAAAAACAGAAATAAAAGAATGAGCATTACTACTGACATTTAGAAATAAGTATTATAAGAGAACACCAAACCTTACAAAAGGTAAAAAAGGGAATACTTCCCAACTATTTTATAAGCTCATTAATATCCTAATGAAAATCCAAAGACATCTACAAACCAAAAGAGTACAGAACAATATCTCTTATGAATATAGATGCAAAAATTTCAAATAAAAAATTATCATTTCAAATCCAGCAATATATAAAAATAATTATATAACATGACAATTGGGATTTATCCCAGGAATGCAAGATTGATTCAACATACAAAAATCAATTAATGTAATATACCACATTAACAAAATAAAGGACAAAACACATGACCACTTCAATAGATATACAGATAATACATAATAGATAGAAAAAAACATCTCGAGATATGCAGGAAAAAGCATTTGATAAAATAAGACACCCATTTATGATGAAGAAAAAAACACTCAAGAAACTAGGAACAGAGGAATCTTCTTCAACCAAATAATGGACATCTACAAAAAAAAAAAACAATACTAATATCAAGCTTTGTGGTAAAAAAATCAAGTATTTCCCCTATGATCAAGAGAAAATAAGGATGTCCACTCTCACCTCTTCTATTATGTACTGTACTGAGGATCCTAGACAAGACAATTTGGAAAGCAAAAATAATTAAGAGGCATCCATATTGGTAGGGATGAATTAAAACTGCCTCTATTTGCACATGATGTAATCTCACATGGGGTAAATCCTATGGAATCTACCAAAAAACTACTAGAACTAATAAATGAATTTGGTGGAATTGTAGGATAGAAGATAAATATATAAAAATCAATTGTATTTTTACACACTTGCAATGACCAATCTGAAAATTAAAGTAGGAAAAAGAACTTATAATAGCACTGAAGAAAATAAAATATTTAGAAATAAATTTTTTAAAGTTTTAAAAAGGATTTTAAAAGAAGTTTTCATATACTAAAAACTACAAAACATCATTGAAAGAAATTAAAGAAAGACCTAAATAAATCAAAAGACATCCTGTCTTGGATCAGAATGAATTAGTACTATTAAAATGGCCAATACTCCCTAAATTGGTCTAAAAACGCAATGTAATCTCCCTAAATTGGTCTAAAAACGCAAAGAATCCAAGCTCATTTCCTTATAAAAACTGACCAGCTCGTTTTAACATTCATATGGAATTTCAAGGGACTCAGAATAGACAGAACGATCTTGAAAAAATGAACAATAAAAGGATCCAAAATTCTGATTTCAAAGTTACTAAAAAGCTGCAGCAATGAAGACTATGTGGTAGTGGGCTAATATTGACATATAGATCAATAGAGTTGAACTAAGAATTCAGAAATAATCTTAGACAGTATAGTCACTTCATTTTTTACAAGATTGCTAACACCATTCAATTAGAAAAGAATAGTCTTTTAAAGAAATGATAATAGAACAACAGAATAGCCATATGCAAAAGAATTAAATTGGACCCATACCTCACATTATACACAAAAATTAAAATTGAAACGGATCAAAACCTAAATACATGAGTTACAATTATTAAACTTTTAGACTAAGACATACTAGTAAATATTTATGGCCTCGAATTAATTAATTGTCTTCTAGATATCATACCAAATCACAAGCAACCAAAAAAATTAATAATAAATTGGATTTCATCAAAATTAAAATATTTTGTGCTTCAAAGAACACTATTATCAAGAAATTGAAAAGGTAACCCACAGAATGAGAAAAAATATTAGTAAATCATATATCTAGAAAGGTTCTTATATCTAGAACAAAGATAAGAGTGACTCTTACAAGTCTTCAATAAACCAAAAATAACCCAATTCCAAAATGTTCTAAGGATTTGAATAGATATTTCTTCTAAGAAGATCAACAAATAATCAATAAACATAGGGAAAATGTTCTCAATATCATAAGTCAACAGGATAATGTAAATCGAACCACACCATGACACCACGTCACACCCACTAGGATGGCTATAATCAAAAGACAGGTAATAACAAGTGTTAATAAGATTGTGAAGATATTAGAACTCTCAAACATTGCTGCTGAGAATGTAACGTGTAACATGATGCAACCCTTTGGAAATGTTTGGCAGTATATCAAAAAGTTACACAGAGAGTTACTGTGTGACACAGCAATTTCATTCCTAGTATATAACCAAGAGAAACAAAAATGTATGTCACACAAAAACGTAACATGGTACATCATTACACATTTGTCCAAACTCATACAATGTACACCACCAAGAGTGAATGAACCCTAAGGTAAACTATGAACTCTGAGTGATTATGGCATGTCAATGTAGGTTCATTCTTTATAAAAATGTACTACTCTAGTGATAATAGGAGAAGCTCGCATATATGGCATGCATGCAGACAGTGATTGTATGGGAAACATCTGTTCCTTCTACTCGATTTTGTTGTAAACCTAAAACTACTCTAAAAAATTGTCTTAAAACAAAGAAAACTTTAAACATATACATGAATGTTTGTACAACATTATTCATAATAGCCAAAATGTGAAAATAACTCATGTCTTTCAATTGATTAATGAATAAAAGATGTCATATTCATAGCATGAATTATTATTCAACAATTAAAAGAAATCAAGTACTGATATAGTCTACAACATGGATGAATCGTATAAACATTGTCAAACAAAAGAAGTCAGTTACAAAAGGCCGTAATTGTACGATTTCATTTTCTTAAGCAAATCCATAGAGATAGAAAGCACATTAGTGAAAGACTGGGGGGAGGAGCTAATAATGGAGTGACTTTTGGAGACGAAGAAAATGTTCTTGAACTCAATGGTGGTGATGGTTATATACCTTCGTGAACACACTAAAAACCACTCAATTTTATACTATAAAAGGCTGAATTTCATAGCATGTTATTTAAATCTTGATAAATGATAAGAATTTATTAATTTGACTAAGTAGAGATAAAAGCAGAAAAATTACAAATTATCTCAATTAATGAGAATAATTATTTGATAAACTTTAATTCATTTTATAATTTAAAAATTAGTAGTAAACTAATAGAATATGTCTCACTTAAAATGATAAATAGTATTCAAAAACATATACCGAATAACTTACGAATAATATCCCAAGCCCACTAAACTTTGTACACACAGAGTATGACACAATATCATGGAATGACACTACAAAAAAAAAGAAAAGTACAAGCCAATATTCCTGATAAACATAGATGCAAAAATCTTCACCAAAATAGTAACAAACTGGATTTAACAATATCTTAAAAATATCATGCACCATGATCAACTGGGATTTATTCCAGGGATGCAAGGATGATTCAACATTCACAAATCAATCAACATGATATACCACATATAGAATAATCATATCAACAGATACAGGAAAAGTATTTGACAAAATCCAACATCCATTTTTGATAAAAACTCTCAACAAAGTGGGGATAGAGGATATATACCTCAACATAATAAAGGCTACATATGACAAACCCACTGCTTACATGTCATACTCAATGGTGAAAAGCTGAAAGCTCTTTCTCTAAGATCGGGAACAAGACAAGGATGCTCATTCTCATCACTCATTCAACATAGTATTGGAAGTCCTAGCTACAGCAATCAGTCAAGAAAAAGAAATAAAAGGTATTCAAATTGGAAAGGAACAAGTAAAATTGTAACTATTTGCAGAGGACATAGAAAAACCTAAAGATGCCACCAAAAAACTTTTCGAACTAAAATTAATTCATTAAAGTTGCAAGGTACAAAATTAATATTCAGAAATCTGTTGTGTTCCTACACCCAAATAATGAACTATCAGAAAGCAAAATTAAGCAAAACAATTCCATTTATAGTTGCATCAAAAAAGAATAAAATATCTAGGAATAAATTTAATCAAGGAGGTAAAATACCTGTACTTTGAAAACTATACAATATTGATAAAATAAAACTTAAAAGACACAAATAAATGGAACTATATACTGTGCTCATGGATTGGAAGAATTAATATAATTAAAATGTCCATAGTACCCAAAACAATCTATAGATTCAAAGCAATCTCTATTAAGTTACCAAAGATATTCTTCACAGATATAACACAAATAATCCTAAAATTTATAGGGAACCAAAAAAGAAAAAACCACCTTAAGAACAACCAAAGCAATCTTGAGAAAAAGCAAAGTTGGTGATATCATGCTCCCTGATTCAAACTATACTACAAAACTATAGTAATCAAAACAGTATTGTACTGGCACAAAAAACAGATGCATAGATTAATGGAACAAAACAGAGAACCCAGAAATAAACCCATGATTATACTGTCAATTAATCTATGTAAAAGGAGGCAAGAATATACAATAGGGAAAAGATAATCTTTTTAATAAATGGTATTGGGAAACTGAACACATACATGCAGAAAATGAAGCTAGTCCATTTAACTACACCTTATAGAAAAACAAACTCAAAGCAGATTAAAGATTTGAAAAATCTGAAGCCATAAAATTCACAGAAGAAAACATATGCAGTAAACTCTGACATTGCTCTCAGCAGCTTTTTTTTTTTTTTTTGGAAATGTCTCCTTGGGCAAAGGCAACAAAAGCAAAAATAAACATATGCAACTACATCAAAATAAAAAAGCTTTTGAATAGTGAAGGAAATCACAAATAAGACAAAAAAGCAATTTACTAGAGAAGATATTTAGAAATGATATATCTGAAAAGTGTTAATGTGAAAAATATACAAAAAATCCATACAACTCAAAATTTAAAAAAAAAAATGATCCAATTAAAAAATGGGGAGAGGACCTGAATATACATTTCTCCAAAGAAGGCATACAGATGGCCAACAGACATGAAAAAATTCTCAACATCACTAATAATCACAGAAATACAAGTCAAAACCACAATATCACCTCATACCTGTCAGAATGGCTATTATCAATAAAAGACAACAAATAAGTGTTGTAAAGGATGTAGAGAAAAGACAATCCTTGTGTGCTGTTAGTGGAACTGAAAATTAGTGCAGCCACTATTGAAAACAATATGGAGATTCCTCAAAAAATTAAAAATAGAACTACCATACAATCAAGAAATTCCACTTCTGGGTACTTATCTGAAGAAAACGAAAGCAATATTTTGAATAGATATATTTATCTTTATGTTCATTGCAGCATTGTACAATAGCCAAGATATAGATCCAACCATCAATAGATGAATGGATAAAGACGTGGCATGTATAGTATGGAACGTTACTCAGCCATAAAAAAAGAATGAAATCTTGCCATTTGTAACAGCATGTCTGGACCTACAGAGTATTATGTTAAGTGAAATAAGTTGGAGAGAAAGACAAATACTGTATAATTTCACTTATACACGGGATCTAAAAGCAAAAAAAGAACAAAGAAAACAAAACATAAACTCATAGATACAGAGAACAAATTAAAGGTTGCCAGAGGGGAGGGTGAGTAAGGGTAAAGGTGGAAAAGGGGCAGGGGATTAAGAAGTGCAGACATCCAGTTATAAAATAAGTCATGAGGATATAGTGTATAGTGTATAGGAAGTAGAGTCAATAACATTGTAATACCTATATACAGTGACAGATGGTTACCACTTATTGCAGAGATCTTTTTGGAAGGTATATAAATTTTGAATCACTATGTCATACAACTGAAACTAATACAGTACTGTATGTCAATTTTAATTAAAATACATTAATAATAATAAAAAAGAAAATGTCAGGTACATACCAGTTGTGAAGAATGCATGACCAAATATCATGGGGGAGGGGTGATTGGAACACCAAAGAAATAAACTTCAAGAAACCTAAATATTAGAGTTTCAAACTTGTGCTTAAGAGTAATTATGATTAATATGTTAAATGAAATAAATTATAAGATATGAAATTGTACCAAAGACCTTGTATCAATAAGAATATCAAATATAAATTTTATAACTTAAATTACCATAACTGAAGATGAGAATATAGTATATAAGTCTAAAAACAGATCAAATGTAGGAGATGAAAAGGTTAATTTATGATTATTCAGTAGAAATTATCCAGACTGAAGCTCAGCAATAGAAAGTTATGACCAATTAAAAAAAGAAGGTACCAGCTTTGTAGGCCTTCATGAGAAAGTCTAAAATACCTGTAAAAGGAGTTCCAAATAAAGACAAAAGAATGAATGAGGTAAAAACAATAGTGGAAAAAATACTGGCCAGAAATTGAAGAAAATCAACCAGTTAGAGGTTTAAGTAGCTCAATGAATCCTAAAAAAGAAAAGTACAAAGAAAACCATACCTAGGCAAAGCAGAGTCAAACTACTGAAAACTAAAGCTAGAGAATAAAATCTTACAAACAGCCAGAAAACAAACAAACAAACAAACAAACAAAAAACAGGCACATTGCTCTCAAAGAGTATCATTAAACTCCGACCTTACTTTCCAACATAAAATAATAGAAGCTTGAAAAATAAGAAACAGTTACTTTAAAATGCTGTAAGAATACCACTGCCAAACTCTAATCTTACATGCAGTAACAATGTTCTTCAATAATAAAGCCACATGAACATGCTATTCAGAAAAAAAGAAAACTGAAAGAATTCATCACCTGCTGAATCTTACTAAAAGTGCGAAATGAGTTCTTCTGGAAGGAGATAAATGATGCTTAATGGAAGTACAAAAAGAAATAAATGCAGATCAAGAAAATGGTATACACGTGGTTGGATATAAGTAAATATTGACTGTATTTAAAAATATTATTGTGTGAGATTAAAAATTTATGTAACATTAGAATATATGCCTCCAAAGCACAAGTTAGAAGGCTTAAGCTTCTAAGGTTCTTGCTTAGTCAGTAAAGTTGTAAATGCCCCAATTTATTTTAAGGTTTAATAAAAGTCAAGGTGTATATTTTAATCTATTGGGTAATCACTTAAAAAATTATAAAAGAATGTATAAGTACAAGTCAATGAGGGAGGAATTTGAGATATGGAATTTTTTAAATAATTGATTAATCCTGAGAGTGGGAAAAGAAAAAACAGCAATAAAATAAAGATGGAGCAAAGAGAACAAACAGTATAACACTTAAATCCAAATATTTCTAAAATTATATGTACATGAACAAAATGTTCAAATAAGACTTAATATCAACTTTATATTACATATAAAAGATGCATAAATTTAAGAACATAGAAAAGTTGGAAATAATGCAAAAGTATATTGTATGGAAATAATAACCAATTGAAAGATAGTGCAACTGTATTAATATTAGACACAGGAGATACTGAGACAAAACAATATTAAATATAAAATGATTTTCAAAATAGTATAGACTCAATCTTTCAGAAAGACATTTTAAATGTATATGTATCTAATAACCTAAAGTAAGAAGTAAAGAGAAATAGGGAGATCCATAATCATAGGGAAAGAATTTTATACTTATTTCATAACTGATAAAATAGAAAAAAAATTATAGATGGTTAAAAAATGTGAACACAATTTAAAAATTTAACTCAATTTACCTATGTAAAATATTGCACCCAACGAAGGCTGGAGTAGACATTCTTTTCACATGCACACAGACTATTTATCAAATATAATCATGTACTTAAACATAAAGAAATTCTCAAGTGCTCTCTTTGATAACAGAATTAAACTAGAAGTCTGTAACAAAAAAACAGGTCTAGGAAACCCTCAGTATTTGCAAATTAAGCCTATTACTTCTAAATAACACAATGGTTAAAGTAGATAACATGAAGGGCATTATTAGAAAAATTTAATTGAATAATTGAAATATTACATGAAAAAAAATCCTTGAGATATACAGCTAAATCAGTGCTTAGAAAAAAGTTAGGAACTAAAATTTATATAAAAGAAATAAGGCCTGGAAATTAATATAAGTATCCATTTCAAAAAGTTAGTGAATACCGAAAAATCAAATTCAAAAAATGTTGATAAATGGAAATAATAAAATAACTGCAATTATTAATGAAAAAGGAAACAAATATACAATAGAGAAAATAGTGATAAATGTTGGATTTTTGAGAAGACCAATACAGTAGATAAGTCTCTGGCAAGAATAATGAAGAAAAAAATAAACAATATATTATAAATATCAAGAAAAATATGGGACATTACTGCAGATTCTACAGATATTAAAAATAAATAAAGGTAAACTGAAAATTTAGCCAATAAATATGACAAATTCCTTTAAAAAAATCACATATCAAAGCTGGTACAAGAAGAAATGAAAAACTAGAAAGTGTATTTTATTGAAGAAAACAAAATAGTATTAAAATGTTCCTACGAATAAAGCATAAAGCCCAGATGGCTTCTTTTTAAGTTCTTTCAAAGTTTTTTAAATAAAATAATATCAGTATTTTTTTTAAAAAAGAGGAAACACTCCTCATTTAATTTTATGTGACCACAATGAACCTGATGTCAAATCTGAAAAGAACATGAAAAGAAACAAAAACATTAAGACTAATTTTTCTCATTAACATAGGCATGAATTCTACCCCAAGTAACAGTAAACCTAATTTTATAATTTATAAAAAGTATGAACAATTTGAATTATTCCATTAGTGCTAGTTAGGTTCAACATTAAAAAATAACTAATGCAATTCACTGTTAATAGAAAAAAATTATGAAATTATTAGAATGTGTCATAAAGCTTTTCATCAATTTCAAGATCTATTTATGATAGAAACTCTAAGAAAACTCTAAAAATTCATTGAACTATATACTTTGTGTACTTTTTTTGTATACATGTTAACTTCACTAAAACCTTTATGTTCTAAATAAACAGGTGAATAAATTTGAACATCTGAATGACCAAATTCTCCCAATTTATTTTCTTGCTTTAGCATATTAGTTTACTTTATCCAATTATTCTCTTCCTTTCCATATTTGGATTATGAATACTATGAGTCTTTGAAGTATCTCCAAATATTGTAGATATAGTTTATTGCCCTATCCCATTGATGTTTGATTTGGCCACATGGCTGCTTTGACTACTTCAATGTCAAGAAGCCAATTAAAAGAGATTTTACATATGACTATGTGATTTAGTTTAGCTCCTTATGCTTCTGCTATGAGTCATGAGAAGTAGTACATGTCCTACATATCACTGGCCTGAAGAGAATAAGGAAACCATTGAAATAGTCTTGAACCCAAATGTCATCCAAGATTAGCTGACTTCAGCTAATTCCAACTAAACCTAGCAGAACTATAGCTTGCTTACACACCCATGAGAAAGAAATAAATACTTGTAGTGAACCACTGAGTTTTGGATTGTTTTCATGCAGCATAATTTCAGTGGAAAACTGACCAATATAACTTTCAAAGATTTAATAGACCCATGGGTAATTTTTAATTTGCATCTTTAAATTCATGAGGCCTTTGAGAAATTAAGCTAGATGTCATGAAAACACTGAAAAGTCAAATAATACTGAGCAGCTAAAGTAAACTAATAATATTTTAAAAGAATTAAAATTTATTGCATAGCATTGTTCTACAATTTTCACAATATTTTTGTGCATTAACACATAGAAATATATGTGATTATACATGGGAAGGGGGTATTTTCCTTCAATAGAATCCAACACTGCCTTTCATCCTCAGGTGAATGCTAAAACATTGGTATGGTTCTTATTTACTTTCAGTGACATTTCAGACTCTATTCTCTTTTCCTACTAAGCATGGATGGATAGTGTAAGGAAGTGCATAGAAAGTCTGAGAACAGATGTAAGAACTGGCCCTGGGCTTTTCTTTGGAAGCATTTGGAACATCGAAATATGCATTCTTAGCTTGCAACACACACATGCACGCGTATTTCTGACTCTGTCATAGCCCTCAATCTAATTGCGTAATTTTTTCTATTATGTTTCTTTCACATATAGCACAAGATGCCACATGACGGTTTCTTCCAGCTGGGAGATCCCCAGAATCATATCCACCAGAGCTGCTGTACAGATATATTTTTACTACTACCTCCTCCCCTTGGTGCTGTCAGTAGCAAATGACGTATTAAATCCATTCTAGGCTTTCACACCAAAGTCTCTTAGCATTTTGCAAGGCTGAAACACAGATGGGCACTATTTTTAACTTAAAAGCATAGTCAGATGTTGAAAAGAAAAAGAGCTATCCTTGTAAAAGCATAAAATTAATAAATATATTCTTTAAAAAACTGTTCGTCATTTTTCTTAGCCCCAATTGTAATGACCAGTCTTATTTTAAAAAATCTTTATTCATTTATTTATTATTATTTATGCCTACAGCACCTGGTCTTCCTAGGTAGTCTCCCATCCAAGTACTAACCATGCCTGACCCTGCTTAGCTTTTGAAATCAGACATTGGGCTTGTTCAGGGTGGCATGGCTATAGACTATGGACCATGGCTCCACTGGGGTGTGAACCCAGGATCCTCTGCATGTAAAGCAGATGTGCTAATCACTACACTATGGAACCACGTCCTTATTTTTAAATATCTTAATTGTGATTGCCTCAGCTGGTGCCCAGCTAGTTCAGTTAGTAGAGCATGAGACTCTTAATTGTGATTGCCTAAACTTTTGTTTTACACACATTATTAGTGTAAAATACTTATTTTGTTATACAAATGCGGGTATATCCACACACGTCTGCTATAAAAATTTCTAATAAGATGTCCATTGAAGAAAGGAAAATAGACTTTTATTGCTAATATCTATGCTAGATACCTAAGAGGTCTGTAGAAATAAAAAACACTCATACTATTTAATATGTATGTAACTATATAAATAATTTTTACATCTTTAATCATTGGACATCCTGCAAATCAAAATTTATTTCTTGCAGTTAATAATTATGGTATTCACTCATCCAATCATAGTACTCTTTTGTATTCTTTTGGCTCTATATTTTTATCTCTTCAGAAGTTAAATTAGGCATAATTTGAGAGTTATTTTTAATTACAAAATTCAATCAAACTTAACTAACACATACTTCTGTTTTCAAACTTTCTTTTAAGATCCTTATAGATGCATGTGTAATTATGAAAAATAATACAGGGATTCCATGTATGTTTTATGCGCCCCGCCCAAAAAAAGCATCTTGCAAAAGCTTAGTACATTATCATAACCAGGATACTGACATTGATAGAAGTCAAGACACAGAATATTTCTATCACCACAGGATCCATTTTATAGCTACAGCCACCTTCCTCCCATACCCATTTCCTCCTTAACCCATGGCAAACATTATGTGTTCTCTTTTTCTATAACTTTGTTATTTAAAGAATGTCATATAAATAGAATCATGTAATATGTAACTATTTTGAATTAGATTTTTTTCACCCGACATAATTCTTGGGAGATTCAACCAGGTTGTTGCATCCATTAATAGTTCGTTCATTTTTATTGCAGAGTAGTATTTCATAGTATGAATGTGCCATCATTTGTTTAAGCATTCACCCTTTGAAAGACATCTGAGTTTTTTCCAGCATTGGCTTTATGAATAAAGTTATTAAAAACATTCGTGTACAAGTTTTTCTGTAAATATGTTGTTAATTCTCTGGGATAAATTCCTGCAAATGTAAGTGTTGGGTCATATGGTAATTGCATGTTTAGTTTTTTAAAAAACCTGACAAGCTATTTTCCTTAGTGAAACCATCCTTTTATCATTAAAATAAACCCAACATAGTGATGATGTACAATCTTTATTATTGAATTCTATTTGCTAATATTTTGTTAAGAATTTTTGCATGTATATTAATGAGGAATATTAGTCTGCAGTTTTCATTGTTTGCACTATCATTGTCTGGTTTTAGATAGCAAGGTAATACTAGCTTCTAAAAATAAAGTGGGAAGTCTTCTATTTTCTGAAAGACATGTAAAATTTGTTTCACTTCTTTTAAAACATTTGATAGATTTATCTAGTGAAACCGTCTGGGCTTGAAGATTTCTTTTTTTCAGTTTTCAAATTACAAATTCAATTCCTTAACAGTTATAAGGCAATTAAAATAATCTATTTCATGATGGTGAGTTGTGTTTGTGTTTTAGAGGATTTGGGTCATCTAAGCTGTCATGTAGGTAGGGTTGTTTACAGCATTTTCTTTTTATCCTTTTGACGTCTACAGTCTATAGTGTTATCTCCTCTTTCATTCTTGATCTTATAATTTCTGTCTTTTTTTTTTTAAGTCTTATTAGAGGCTTGTCAATTTTATTTTTTCAAAAAACCAGTTCTGTTTCATTGCTTTTTTCCTTTGTTTTTATATTTTTAATTATTGGTTTCTGTTCTTTGGCTTATTATTTCCTTCCTCCTGCTAGTTTTGGGTTTAGTTTGCTCTTTAATTTCTATGTTCTTGATGTATGATCTTACAGATTACTGATTTGGGCCTTTTCTTCTGTTCTAATGTACACATTTGGTGCTATAAAATTCTCTCTCAGCACAGCTTGAGCTTGGTCTTGCAAAAATTGATTTGTTGTATATTCATTTTTATTCAGTTCAATATTTTTTTAATCTCTTTTAAGAATTCCTCTCTGACTCACAGATTATTTAGAAATATATTGTTGACTTTCCAAATATTTTGAGTTTTCACATTATCTTTCTGACACTGATTTCTAGTTTGACTCTGTTGTGCTTAGAGAACACACTGTATGATATCATCTTTCAAAATTTGTTGGTTTGTTTTATGATCCTATACAAACATGATCTATCTGGGTATGTGTTCTGTGAGCACTTGAAAAGAATGTGTATTATGCTGTTGATGGGTGGAGTGTTCTACAAATCAGATCCCATCAGGTGATAGTGATGTTGAGTTGTTGTATATCCTTAATTTGAGTATAGCTGTTCTATCAAATTTTAAGAGATGGGTGTTGAAGTCTCCAATGATAACTGTGATTTTATTTATTTCTTCTCTTAATCCTATCAGTTTTTGTCTCACATATTTTGCAGCTCTGTTGCTGGTGTATACACATTTAGAATTGTTGCTTTCTTTGAGGATTGACTCTTTTAACATTATATAATATCCCTCTGTCTCTAACCATCTTCTTTGCTCTGAAGTTCACTTTATCTTACACGAATATAGTCCCTGATGCTTTCTTCTCAATAATGTTTACGTGATATATTTTTCCATCCTTTACTTTCAACCTGCCTATATTTTTAGTGGATTTCTTGTAGAAAGCATGTAGCTGGGTCACATTTTTGATCCACTCTGCCAATATCTGTCTTTCAATTAGTATATTTAGACCATTCAAGATTAAACTAATTATTGACATGTTAATGCTATCTGCCATTTAATTTATGTTTTTCTACTTGTTTTCTCTGCTTTCATTTACTGTTCATTTTTTCCTACCAACCTGTGAGTTACATGAACATTTTTAAAGAACTTCATTTTGATTTATATCGATGTTTTTAAGTATATCTCTTCATATAAAATTTTTAGTGATTGCTCCAAGTGTTACAATATATATATTCATAATTTACCACAGTCTGTTGATGATTTCATTGACCAGTTTGAGTAAAGTTTAAAAATTTTATCTCTTTTTGCGTCTCTTTCTCTCCACCATTCACAATTTGCATATTTCCTCCACATGCATTTAGAATGACATGAGAATGTTATAAATTTTGCTTCAATCATCAAACACGATGAAGGAAATGCATGAGAAGAAAAGTCTATTGTATTTACCCATTTTTTTGCTGACGGTATTCTTTCTTCCTTCATGATATTCCAGAATTCCTTCATGTTTAGAAAACATCCTTTAGCTGTTCTTTTATGTTAGGTCCATTGGCAACAGATTCTCTTCATTTTCTTTCATCTGAAAATGTCTAGATTTCCCCTTCATTCTTAAGGAATACCTTCATTAGATTTATGATCTATGTTGGCAGTTCTGTTTTGTTTTGTTTTAGCACCTGAAAAATATTATGCTACTTATTTCTGGCCTCCACGATTTCTCATGAGAAATCTATTGGCATTTGAATTGCCTTCCCTTATAGCTAATGTGACAAATTTTTCTAAATGTATCAAGATATGTTGTCTATATTTTTCAGAAATTTAAGTTTTTCGTGGATTTCTTTGGGTTAATCCTGTCTGGGACTTGCTCAACATCTTGAATCTTCTTATATCTCTTGCAAAATCTGGAAAGTTTTCAGTCATTATTTTCTCAAGTATTTTTTCAGCCCTCTGTGATTTCACTGTTGACAATTATTGCTTGGCTTTTTTCATTCAGTTTGAGCTCTCCTTGATTCTTAGAATAACGAGTGATTTTTTAATTGAAATCTAGATATTTTCATATTATGTTATGAGGCTGAATCTTAGTTAAATCTTCTATTTTAATTAATTTTTTTCTGACACTGCTCATGCAGGGAAAGTGGGGGCACCATTTCTTTACTGGAAAGTGGAATTAGAAATTCAAATCCCTCACTTGGCTTCTGTTGCCACAGGAGGTGAGAGATTCCTTGTTGCTAATGGACAGAAGGGTGAGTTCTAGCTACCCACATGGTCTCTACTGACAACATGGTAAGAGTGGCCTCATCACCAGTGAACAAGGGTAAGAGTCTCAACTCTCCACTAAGCCTCTTCTGACACCATCCCAGCAAGGATGAGGAGGGTTAGCATGCTTCTTTTTCTTTCTCAATAAACATGCTACAAGATTTCAGACCATTCTTCACACATACTTAAAACTACAGACACCAATAATACAAATAACATACAATGTTACAAAAATTACATTCGCCTCCCATGTTATTGTTAAGCCTACTAAAACATCATCTAAGAGAGTGAAAATGCTAATGCCACTGGTATTAATCTTGTAGACAATTTCGTTCAATGTTCTAAATATGAATATGATATATAATTTGTGGGTAACTTCTGTTTTGTTATTTGGGTATATCTTTTCAATTTATCTTATGAATCTAGATATTTTAGACCATTAAATGGGAAATATGTGCATTACCAGCATAGCTACCATTTCACTTTTAACATAATAAAAATTTAATCCATAAATTTAAACAGAAACACCTGAAAGTGATTTTTAAATAAAAGGCATATGTTACAGTGCAAAAAATACCCCTCTTCCCATATATTATTCCCTCTATAATGAATACACAATTTTCCTAAGGCTCTTATTAATATTATAAATTCACTGAAAAGAAGAATCTTTTAGTTGAATTCAAAATTAGAAAAAAATAATTTTTCAAGGCAAAACCTTGATTTCTTTTTCCTTTGAGTTGCTGAAAATCTGCATTTAGGGAAATTAAATGGCATATTATTAACTTATTAAATGTTTTATAAAATTTTCATTGATAATCAGGCAAAATATGTTCATAGTAAAATGAGGGGATAAGTTCCATATATATGCATTCTTAGTATTTGAATTATAGTTTTTCAGATTTTAAGATGCTTCAACAGAGGATGTAGCTGCATCATTGACAGGTTTGTTCATTTAGAGCAAAGCACCACAATGGTCACTGGAAGACAACAATGGCTCAGATACTAAGCCAAGGTAACTGAAAGGAGATTGTTTAATTCATTGTACATATACGCTAAACTGTTGGCTAGTTAGTTTACCTGGAAGAGGGTGGAGCTAAAGGCAGATGGATGAGGGAGATGGGAGGAGTCAATGTAGGGTCAGAACAAATTACAAAATTTTTAAATGCTGACCTCAGAAACTATCTCTTACAGAAACTGAAATTTCATTAGTTTTGTGCATGGAGCAATTTCTGCCCCCAGAGTATTGTTTAAGACAACAGATGAATCAGCTGTCATCATAGAATTTAACAGCTTGGTGTGGTCAGGTAAAGAGGCAGTCAAGGAGACCCCTGCCAAAACTATTGTCATACCAGAGTGACTGTGGGCATATCTAAAGCTGCATCCCCTGAGGAACAACATCAGAGACTTCACACTATTGGAAGGAAACAGAATCCACCCAGTCAGTCATAACTGTAACAGCAAATAACAATGACAAATCCCAAGATAGGGCAGAGAAGGTGGGAGTACCTATAGTTTCTACAATATATTATCTAAAATATCCAGTTTCCAACAAAAATTTGAGACATACAAAGAAACAGGGAAGTATGACTCAAACCTCAGGGAAAAAAAAAAAAAAACAACAGGAACTGCCTGTGAGAAGAGTCAGATTTCATATTTAAAAGACAACGCCTTCAAAGCATTCATTATAAATATGTTCAAAGAAAATCATGATTAAAAAGTAAAGTACTATGTAAATGTCATATCAAATAGAGAATATCAATAAAAAGATAGAAATTATAAAAAAGAGCCACGTAGATATTCTGCACTTGAAATAAACTATAGTGAACTGATTTTTGACAAAGGTATCAAGACTGCTCAATGGGAAAAGAATAGTTTTGTCAATAAAATGTGCTGGAACAACAGTTAGGTCACATGCATTGAAATGAAGTTAAACCCCTAACTCTTACCATTTACAAAAATGGAAACAAAATGGATCAAAGACCAAATTGTAAGAGATGAAATTATAACTCTTAAAAGAAAACATGTGAGTAAACCTTTATGAACTTGGACTTAGCAATGGATTCTTAGATATGTTACCAAAAGCACAAGCAACCAAAGAAAACATAAGTAAACTGGACTTCATCAAAATTAAAAACTACATTGTGCCACTTTAGAAAACAGTCTGGCAGTCCCTCAGTGATTAAGCATAAAGTTAAAGTTACAATACGACCCAGAAATTCTAATCCTAGGTATATATCCAAGAGAAATGAAAACATACATTCAAAAAACTTGTATACGGGTGTTTGTAGTAGCATTATTCATAATAGCCAAAATACAAAAACAGTCCAAATGCTCAACTAATGAATGGGTAAACAAAACATGGCTATTCATACAATGAAATATTATTTAGCCACAAAAATAAATGAAATACATATATATGCTACAACATGGATATATCTTTAAAATAGCTAAGTGAAAAAGCCATTCACAGATGAGATCGGGCATGTTCAGGGTAGTACAGCCATAGACAAGAAAGCCTCTTTAATAAATAGTGATGGGAAAATTGGAAAGTCACGTGCAAAAGAATGAAACTAGATTGCTGTCACCATACACCAAAATTAACTCAAAATGAATCAAAGACCTAAATATAAGACCTAAAACAATAAACTGCATAGAAGAAAATATAGATACTAAACTCATGGACCTTGGTTTTAGAGAGGATTTTATGAATTTGACCTCAAAGGCAAGGGGATTATATCAAACTAAAAAGTTCCTGCACAGCAAAAGAAACTATCAACAAAACAAAAAGGCAACCAACTGAATGGGAAAAGATATTTGCTAACAACACTTCTGATAAGGGGCTAATGTCCAAAATATATAAAGAACTATACAACTCAATAATTTTAAAAAAATCCAATTTACAAATGGGCAGTGGACCTGAACAGACATTTCTCCCAAGAAGACATACAAACAGCCAATAGACATATGAACAGATGCCCAACTTCACTAGCTATTAGAGAAATGCAAATCAAAACCACAATGAGATATCGCTTCACACCTGTTAGAATGGCTATCATCAACAGAACAAGTAATAACTGGTGGAGAGGATGTGGAGAAAAAGGAACCTTCATACACTGCTAGTGGGACTGCAACTTGGTACAGCCACTATGGAAAACAGTATGGAGGTTCCTCGAATTAAGAACAGGCTATATGGCTCAGCAATCCCTCTTCTAGGCATCTACCCCCAAAATTTGAAGACATTTATCTATAAATACATATGTACCCCAATGTTTACTGCAGCATTATTCACGGTGTATAGAATATGGAAACAACCAAAGTGCCCTTCAATAGATGACTGAATAAAGAAGCTGTTGTACATATACACAATAGAATATTCCTCAGCCATTAGAAAAGATGAAATATTGCCATTTGTGATAACATGGATGGATCTTGAGATTATCATGCTAAGCAAAATAAGTCAGATGGAAAAAGGTGAAAACCATATGATTTATATGTGGGATATAAAACTGAAAGCAACAAATGAACAAGACAAACAAAAACTCATAATCACAGAGAATAGTTTAGTGGTTACCAGAGGAAAATGGGGGAGGGGAAGTAGATAAGGTTAAAGGGTATCAAATATATGGTGATGGAAGGAAATTTAACTTTGGGTGCTGAACCCACAATGCGATATACAGATGATGTATTATTGAATTGTACACTTGAAATCTATATAATTTTATTAAACAATGTCACCCCAATAAATTTCATTTAAAAAAGCCAAAAGCCATTTATAAAAAAACCACATATTATATATTATATGATCCCACTACATGAAATATCCAGAAGAGACAAATCTACAGTCATAAAGTAGAGTCATAAAACAGATTAGTGTTTGCCTGGGGCTGGGGAAGATATGGGGTTTAGGAAATAGCCTAAAGTAGACAGAGTTTCTTTTTGAGGTGATGAAAATGTTTTAAAATTGACTGTGGCAATGGCTACACATAGATACGAATACACTGAAAACCATTAAATTGTACATTTTAAATGGAGGAATAGTGTGATAGATGAAGTACCCCTCAATAAAGCTTTTAAAAAAAAATAAGTTAAATCAATATTAGCATGAACTTTCTGAAGAAAAGATTTTGAAAAATATGAATGAGTTATTGGTATATACTGTAGAGCCTCTAGCTCAGGTAACTCCCCCAAAAGAGTCAGGTAGCCCTTGGGAAGAGATAGGAGTGGCAATATCTGAGAGGTTTGTAATTTTTTTCATCTGTGCTCATTTATGAAGACAGAATTAAGTTAACTCATAATATGTATGTTACATAATAACTAGAATGCTGTAGTTAATAAGATGTTTTCTATTCAGGCCAGAATGAAGTAATAATATAACTACTTCAAAGCCAAAACATAAAAATTAAAGATACCAATAATTTATGTAGAAAATTTGGATGATATTTGGGTTAGTATTTTGTGGCAAAGACTGATATCTATACTGAATCCATAATAGTAATCAAGTAAAGAAACTATAAAATACATATATAAAGTTTTCCATAAACTGGATTAGTCCACACATATTCAGATATACACATTGCTTAAAATCTCATTTCAATCATATACATATTTGAATATTATCAGAGAGGCCCTCCTTGATCATTCTTCTTTCATTCTATACTCACATCCTAGTTTAATTTTTATATAATTTACCACCTTTTGAAGTAAAATTGTAGAGATTTTGTTTATTTTGTTCATAGCTATATTTCCAATGCCTAGAGCAGTGCCTTATGTTATATTTTCAATAAATATTTGTAGAATGAATAATGAACGTGCAAGTCTTCTTATACTTTTCATGTTAGTACAGAGAGATCTAACTTAATTTTTCTAATGATTCCATAGTATTCCCTTATGTTGATATCACGTAGTATACATTTAATGTTTTCTGTTGAGGAGATCCTGTCCTTTTACATATATTTTCTTAATGTGCATGTGCATGTGTGTGTAAAACCACTGAATTCCATTTTAAAATGTTGGGTCAGTCCCATCTTTAATCATAAAACAAGTACAAAATGCTAAAAAAAAAAAATCAGAGAATAACAAAGGGCCCTTAGAAGTTAAAGGTATTGCTGATGCAATTTAAATAAACATTTAAAAACTTTTCTCAAGAAGCAGGTAATGGGACAAAATTCATAAAATAAACAATTTCTTTTAAATGCAGATTAAACTAAGAGGTCCATTCTCTGACTAATAAGAATTCCAGACAGCAAGAATCAAATAATCAAATAGCATTTTTTAAATGTATGTGGGATTAAGGATTGAATGGATATATTAAGTACTCAGAAAAATAAATGAAAGGAGACATACATTATATTGAAATTTTCTGAAAATTAGAGTTAAGAGATGCTCAAAAGACCAAAAAAGAAAGCAAGAGATGAGATACAAAAAGACAAAATAAAAAGGGAATGAGACTACTCAGCAACAGTATTTGCAACTTTAAAAAATAAATGCCTTAGAATTCTGAGGAAAAAAATATCTTCAATCTGGAATTCTATACTCAATTCTTGAATATAGAATAAAGTAAGGAAGTACTATAGTAAAGGAGTTCCATCACATAATGGCGCAACAACTTTACCTCTATAGATACTTTCTAAGAAAGTTACCTGAGGGATTTAACAATAGAATAAGTATGTAAACATTGAAAGTAGAAAATTTGGTCTTCAAGTAACAATGATCCATCCTTGTTAAACTGATACAATGCAGCGAGTCTTGAAATAAGCAGCAAATATTAGAACGAAGTGGCATATAGTTCTATGGACCTCCATAAAGGAAACCAGAAAAAATAATATGATGGAGCAACTGAAATATTTAAAGAAAACATAAAGAAAAATATGAAAAGAGAGAAAGACAAATGGAAATTAAAGAGGAAAAAATCTACCCAAGTAAGAAAGTATGATCAGAATATACAAGCCGGCTTGGCACTGAAATATTTGGATAGTGATATTAATGTAAACACTTTAACTTTGTGAATTACAAATAGTGGTTTAACAATCTGAGAAGGATGAGATAAAACAGATAAAGGCAGTATAAAAGAGCTACACACTCATGCATAATATATCTTTTCTAAATTGAGTCTGGTACTCATTTGTTTGTGAATATCTTGGTTTTCCTTTTCTGTATCTTACTGAAATTACTCTCCACTTTTAAAATTCTGAAACATTAGCAGCATGCTCATCATATTCATCCCTTATTGGGTCCATTCACCCAAAGGAAATTTCCTTCTACTGTCTTTTCATCATTTTCCCCTTATCTATCCCTGATTCCTTTTATTGTACACTCTATCAGACAGATATGGGATATTCTTATCACTCTCCATATCTCTTAACTTTCATCTCATATTTTCTGACTCTTGATCTCTTTGCTCAACATTCTTGCAAATTTCCTGTGCTCTTGCAAATTTCTTTGAGCTTATTTTACTTTTGATATTGCCAACATTTTTTTGTGTGTTTGTCACTCCAATTGTTGTGTAGAGGCATCTCATTATGGTTTTAGTTCACCTTTTCCTAATAGCTAATGATACTGAGCCTCTTTCATGTTTACTTGTCATCCACGTATTTTTTGGGTGAGGTATATATTTAGAAATTTTGCCCTTTTTTCGTTGTTTTTATTATTTGACTTTTGAGTGTTTCTTATCTATTCTCAGTACAAATTCTTGGTCAGAAATGTTACTGGTGAGTATTTTCTCCCAGTCTGTGGCATGTCTTTTTATTTTCTTCACAGTATCTTTCATCGAACTGAAGTTTTTAATGTTGATTAAGGTCAACTTATCATTTTTTTGAGTCATGTTTTCAGTGTTACATCTAAAAGTCCTCATCTAACTCAAGATCATGGAGATTTATTTCCCTATGCATTTGTCTAGAAGTTACAATTTTATGTTTTAACTTATATCTATGATTCATTGTAAGTTAATATTTGTTCAAAGTGTGAGGTTGTGGGTTGAAGTTTATTATTATACCTATAAATGTCAAAATTCTAGTTGGTGTACCAACACCATTTGTTGAAAAGACTCTTTTCTTCTGAGTCTCCTTTGTACTTTTAGCACAAATCTGACAACTAAATTGTGAGAGCTTACTTCTGAGCTACCTATTCCAAGTTAATCGAGTGTATGCTCTTTAACCATACTGTATATAGTAAACTTTGATATTGAATAGTTTGTGTCCTCTAATTTCTTTCTGCTTTTTACAAAATTATTTTGATTTTTCTAGTTCTTTTATCTTTCAATATTATTGGAAATAGCTTGTCAATATCTATTTTTTAAGGTGGATGAGGATTTTAACTGGGTTTGTGTTGAACCTATAGAGTAAAATGATGAGAACCAACATCCTAACAAGACTGCATCTTACCTCATAGAGAAATTCTTTAGCAATATCGCTAAACATTTTTGATAGTACACTGGAGATTTGGAGTCAGCCAGTCTTTTTTAAAATGTAATTCTTCTAAATAATGTGTGTGGTCAAACTGCATAATTGGATAAAAGTAAGTTAAAATAAAAAGTAAAAAGGGAGTGATATCAGCAAGATGTCAAGAATGATGCCTCCACCCTCCTTCCCCAAACCCACTGCATCAGCGACAATTCACAAATTCCCTTTGTGAAAATCCAGAAACTAAATGAAAGGCTCCTGAAACCAAGGCAAATAAAAAAAACAGACTAACCGAAGCAGGTAAGGAGATCAGAACACCTTTTCACTGGAGTCCCTGCCCCTGGTGCAGCACAATCAGTATGAGGCTCCTTGGTTCCCAGTTTCTCCCAGGGGAGGGCTAGCTTTGGTTTGTGCCTCCAGTGTCCCAACTTTTCTGAGCGGGCTCCCCAGGGAACTGGTTTCTGTCTTGCCAATCACAGAGCTCTGACAGGCCCGGCACAGTCTACCAAACCAGTGGAAAATGGACATGAAGGCATGGCCTATAGCCACCTTCATTACAGAAGAAACAGATAAAAAAAAAATACCAATTCTCAGCTTTCCCTTAAGGAGGGAAAAAGTTGATCTTGTATGTTCAAGGCCCTAACTTCTTTGGGGCTATGCAAAGAACTGGTATCTGACCTACTAGTTTGGGACTTCTAAAGAGGCAAAACCACATTTAGGATTTCATCTCCCACCTGTTAGGATAGCTATTATCAATAAACAATGACAAGTTTTAGTGTGGATGTGGAGAAACTGAAACACTGGCACACTGTTTGTAGGACTATAAAATGATGCCACTGCTATGGAAAATGGTATGAAGTTTCCTCAAAAAATTAAAAATAGAACGACCATATAATCCAGCAATCCCTCTTCTGGGTATTTTTCCAAAAAGAATTGAAATGAGATATATTAGCACTCCCATGTTCATTGCAGCCTTACTCACATAAAGCCAAGATGTGCAAACAAGCTAAATATTCATCTATCAACGGATGAATGGATAAAGAAAATGTGTTATATACATGCAGTGGGATACTATGCAGCCTTAAAAAAAAAGGAATATGTCAAAACATGGATGAACTTTGAGGAAATTATACTAAGTGAAATAATCCAGTCACAGAAAGACAAATACTGCATGAGTCTACTTACATACAAGTTAATATAGTCAAATTCATAAAATCAAAGAGTAGAATCATGATTGCCAGGGACTGGGGAAAGGGGGATATGTAAAGTTACTTGTCGATGGGAATAAAATTTCTTTTAAGTAAGATGAATAAGCTCTAAAGATCTGCTATACAACTTTGTACCTATAATCAACAATAATGTATTATGCACTTAATTGTTTAAAAAGGTAGATTTCAGGTTGTGTTAATATAATAGAATAATTTTTTTAAGTTATTAAACAGATGCCCTTCCATAGTGTATGAGATTTCCAAAATACTTTTTTGCTATGGAAACATTATGATAAAAGCTTTCCAAGGTGACTAATTTGTATGTTTAAAAACTGCATTATCTGCTGAGAGATTGCATTTTTTGTATTTTCTATTTACTTGCACGTTAACCATTTTCCACTTTTCTATTAAACTGCAAATGTATCAAGAGTGAAGATCTTGTATTATTGTCAACTATCATTTGCCCCTGTTATAAGAATATGCATTCAGTAGATAGTCAACATTATAGCTGAGGAAATAAATTCATAACATAACTTGGAAAAAATTAAATGACTCAAGTCAAAACACTATTTTCTATAGCAGTGGCATCATTTTACATTCCTACAAGATTAAATTACTCCATGTCATTTTTTAATCCTTCTAGATAATTTAGTAAATGTTTATGGGCTTAGTGACCATAGTGATGGCACATAATACAGAATCTTGTGTTTCACAGATGCAAGAAGAATATATATCTGTTTAATTTGAAAACTCCTCAAATCTATTTTGAAAATATGTCCTTGTGTTTCACAGATGCAAGAAGAATATATATCTGTTTAATTTGAAAACTCCTCAAACCTATTTTGAAAATATGAAAGTCTACCTTAATAAACAAGTATCCTAAAAGGAAAAAGGGGGTGTTTTGCCCACCCATTCCCATAACACTAAGCAGGATGAATTATAAAAATGAGAAACTGTGAAAGAAAATAATAATGGGTAGCATGTTTTACATTTTATTTGTTTTGCATATGTGAAGTAATTAATAATATAAAAATAAATATAAGAAAATGCCAGTATAGTTTTGCAGAAATCAATTGTAATATTTGCCCTATTTTAAGGAATTCCATTTTTTGGTATAATATTTACATATCCATGCATGCGTGTGTGTGTGTGTGTGTGTGTGTGTGTGTGTGTGTGTGTGTGTGTGCTTGTGAGCTATTTCTTTTCTGTGTCCCTTATGGGAACATTAGAAGTAGTAGCTGAAAACAGAAAAGAAATGAGTTCTTTTTTTTTAGGGGAGTCATTTGAAGGATTTTTTAATGTGATAAATATATGATGAGTGTGTAAATAATGCTCACAAGCCTCATTCATTAAGAAGTTCTGACATGTCAAATTCCTAGAGATAAAAATTTTTTTACTTCTTTCCATTTTGTTGTAATAATCTTAATGGATAAGAAAGGAATAGTGTTTGTGATCTCTTCTTGCCAAGATATCTGCTAAAAAATAATCACCTGTAGATAATCATATCTAACCAAATATAATTTTGTTTGGATTCCTATATTTAAGGAAGATCAATGTTAATGATTGGAAAGCACATGGAGGTTGCGTAGGACAAATGGAGGGAAGTGGTGTTTATTGAATGTCTCCTGACTGCTAGGCACTGATAGGTAACATAAACAATTAATCACTTTTTCACCATTTTCCTATCTTAATTTTAGAAGTAAAAAATTGAAGATGAAGGAAACGAATCAACTGGTCCAATATTACACAGCTAGTGAATGAGACTCAGATATCTGCAAAACCAGTAGTCTCTCTTTTTCATTCATATATAAACCACTTCATAGCTTTGTGATTGGCCAAAGATACTCCCAAATATCAATAGATGTGCTGTCAACCTTAAATCATTTCATAAATCAATTGAAATTATATCAAAATATAAATTCAAATTCATAAATTTGAATGAACAAATCTTAGAAAAGCATTTTAATGAACACTCTTAGAAAAGAATGTTTAATTGAAAAAAAATCCTTGATTCTTAAACTTAACTAGAAAACAAAGAATACTCTCCCCATTGGACCTAGAGGCAAAAGAATATAAGTTCCAGGATGGAGCAACCATGAGGACTGAATGCTGAGAAAGGGAATGGTCAGAGGAGGAGCTCAGTTTGATCTTCTAAAGGGACAAGTGCAGGTGAGAGGGCAGGGCTGGGTGTTCATCAGACTTTCTCAGAGAATGAGTACTAATTTCATTAACTTATTTTATCTCTGGGGTATAAAAAAGGAAAGAGATGATGAACTTGCAACTGATAGAGAGATACTGACAGGTCATTATTTACCAGAAAAGCCAGTCTACAGTCAGTAATTCTCAATTAAATGGAGGGATGACAGAACCTAGGACAGGAAATGTAGCATTTTCTAGTAAGTCTGATGCAAGAGTCTCAGGTAGGGACATCTTTATTGCACTGCTCAAAGCTCGAGCCAATGAAGATTAAATATTGCTATCCTTCCCAAAAACTGGAAGAGGGAAGATAAAACCTGAGGTTAAAATGAGACTGCAAGGGAGGCTGCTATGGAGGTCCTCAAGAGTCAGCATCAGGAGGCTTTGTTCAAGACATTTTACTAGATGTGTGATTATGGGGAAATTACTTAACCTTTCTGAGTCTGCTTGTTTCATTTATAAAATGGACTATCATGAGGACCGAATAAGATTTTAAAATGTAAATGTCTTCGTGTAGTACACAGTGAGCACTTTGTAAATGTTCATTATTAATTAGAAAGAGATTGTCGAAGATGGTAAATGTATGACAGCAATGCTATTCCGTCAGATTCATCTCTGCTTCTTCTGACTCTTTATATACTGCAGTCGATGCTATAATCAATGCCAAAAACTTCTGCAGAAATAGTGATACAATGCTGCTGGCAATATCTAGATGGGAAATATTTCTGACAAGAATAGGAATGTCTAGAGCTGATCTCATTTCTCCAGGCTTCCTCCAGGAATATCCTATCTCTGGACCTTCAAAGCACAATAACTGAAGTCACTACATCCCCCAAACTGAATTTTCACTTGAAGAAGAATGTGTTTATATGTGAAGAAACTGGAAAATAAGAGATTATCAGAGACAACTTTTGAAGATGCTGCTGCTACTCTGACTCTTGTGAATGTTAGCCAAGTTTTCAAGTTCATGCCATTAGTCAGAGTTGCAACAATACAAAGGTGGCAAAGAATGTAGCTCTGAAACATTATTTAAAAATGTACAATATAAATGCTACCAAGAAAAATGCCTTGTGAATATAAGTTGATTCTTGTTTATATTCCTTATATTATCCTCAAAAAATATCCAATGAGTACTTTTATTTCAAAGATGTGAAAAGTGAGGTTTAAAAGTATGATACCATCCAATGTGCATAGCTAATAAATAGCTTTAACAAGGATTTGAACCCAGTTTTACTATTTTAAATATAAACTCAAATGCCCAAGCAGAAATTTTCCATTGCATAAAAATAGAATTTAAAAATAAGTAATAAAAAAATGAAATAATCATTCCAATGTATACTATGTAGATAATCATGTTAAATATCTTAAAGTCATTACATAAGTTGAATATGCATATATAATTTTATGAAAATATAATTATACTTCAAGCAGGTTTTAGAAACATTTCTTCATTTATGAATATTTTAAGGCAATAGAGCACATCAACAAATGTGCTTTTAAAGCATCACTTGAAATACATATGTAATAATCTCTTCTTTTGATTTACCAATTCTCCATTTTTCTTTTCCCATAAATTATGTTTTCATGAGCATCCTTGAAGTCAAACAATTTTATTCTGTCCCAGAAATTTATTCTGAGGAAATGTGTAAAGGTATATACAAAGGAACATTTAAAGGCAAATTTATAAGGCTTTTAATTCTTGGTATCATCAATTTTTAGCAGTGCATGAAAGTGTGTTTTTTTCTCAAATCTAAACAAAGGAATTGTTTTTAAATAATTTTTAGCAATTTGATACTAAAGATATATACATTTTAGTTTGCATCTCCATTGTCAAAAAGAAGATTTTAAAATGTTTCGTGGCCAGTTGTATTTCTTTCTTGATAAATTGCTTGCCTATGCCCTTTATAGATTTTCTATTAGGTTGATTCCTATTTTCCCAATTTATTAGTTCTTTATATATTAAATATGTTTGTTTTTAACTTTTAATTATTTTCATTCTTACATATTCAAATAATCAATCTTTTTTCTGCATGGCTTCTACATCAGATATCCTTCTTTTAAAATTCATCCCTACACCCAGATTACATATTCATTCCTATGCTCTTTTCTCTATATTTCTCTTCCATTTTAAAACCATTTTAAAACCTTTAATTCACCTTGAATTTATTTCATCATAAAATGTGAGATAGAGAGGTAATCCTATTTTAAACAAATAGTTACCCAACTGTCACAATTTAAAGTGTCGTTCTAGTCATATTCTTAATTCACTTAAATGTATGTGTCTGTTTCACTATCACAGCGTCATAATAGGTGATGCCTGGGCAGCCTAGTCTTTGCAGAACTTTAAGACCAATGACAGAGGTGCTGCCTTTCATTTTGAAAGGGCAAGAAGGAACCCATTTACTTGGGTGCTGTAAGATTTTTGAAATGACTCCATCTCCCATATTTCCCTCTGTCTCTTCTATCAAGTATGTCTAAGTGGTAGAACACTCTAATCCCCAACTTCCATTTATAACTAGAAATATCTTCCTCCATCTCCTGCCAGAGTATACTGAGAAGCAGTTGTAAACTATACTTGTTTTACTCAAACTTTGAATGTCTTCATCATCTATGAAATCACCAAGTTAAGAAAAAAGTTAACCTCTGAAACCAGAAAGTTAATTATGAATTACTCAAATACCATTTAGTCAGGGAAGAATTTCCAGACAATATGAAATAACTAATCCTTCGATTACTCATTTGGTGTAAGATTTATTTCTATAGATTTAAATTTTCCTGAGGACAGGACACTTGTCTGCCTTGTGTTCCACTGAACCTCGTACCTCAGATAAATACCTGTAGTGCAAAGGACACTAAGAACTACTTTCATTGATTGATTATACTTCAGTATTTAATTCATTCTTTTTTTTCTGGAGAAGTTATTTAAGCTGCTTTAAAAATAACTAAGAGATTTTAATTGGTAATACCATGAATTTTTGGAAGAATCAAAATCTTTACAATTTTGAATTTTCCCATCTGGGAACACGGATGTGACTTTTTGTTAACTGAAGTCTCATTTAATATATATCCGAAAAGTTTTGTCCTCTTTATGTAGTTTGTTTACATTTACTGTTACACGTACTCCTAAATAACCTATGATTTGTTCTTCATATTATCTAAGTATTTATTACTGATATATAAAAATGCTAATTTTTATTTATTTATAAGGCAATTGGCCACCTAAATGAATTCTCTTTAGTTCTAATATTTATATAGTTCTTTCTCTTCATTTTCCCATAAAGATAATTGAATAATCTGCAAATTATATTAATATTTATATGTCTGACAGCTAGTACAGCAGTTAAGTACTTAGAAAGTATTGCTGGTAAATGTGTTATATGTATATGTTTGCTAAATATTCATCGAATAAATTAACAAAAGATGAATATGCACTAAAATTCATTCAAAAGAACTCTATAGTAAAAGTCCAAGAGTTAGTGACACAAACTAAAATACTTTTTGCATGTTATTATTTTGTATTTGTTTTATTCCTTTGTTCTGCTTAGCTATATGTACAAACTCTAATTAAAAGTAACTAAAGGGGGAAATAAAGTAAATTAATGGAAGTTCTGCTTCCACAGAGGAGGCCAAAAGCTTGAAGAAAACATCACATTCATCCTAACACTGAGAAAGTTCCAGATAATGTATAAAATCACAATCTGAATCCTTCAGAGAGTTGAAATTACAAGCCAACCAGAAGATGTGAATTTCCAAGGATGAGAATTTCTTCTAGTGAGAGATGAAACACATAATTCTTATTTTTGACAGAACATAGGAAGAAGTAGCTGATACGAAAAAAATAAATATTTTAACAAATTCTTATATCTGATTATGCCCTAGTATACAGTTTAAAATCCCTAGAAGCCTCAGACACATAGTCATCACCAATTCACCAGGTTTTTTCCAAGGGCCTCCCTACTGGGTGCTCAAAGCAGATTGGTGTCAGGCAGGAAACCCAAAAGAATTCCTCTCAAAAAGACAAACATAGTCTGCTTAGGTTTTAGGGTAGAACCCAAGTATCTATAGAAGTCTTCCTGAGCTCTGAGCCCTACAGGAGAACTAGGTGAGGATCAGGAGTCACTGGGGAAAAGCCTGCACATTAGGCCCACATACCAGGCCCTTCTTTACTATAAGGCAAATACAGTCTGCCATGAGGTGAAGGGCAAGAGATTCATCCCTACTGAAGACCATCTCTGATATAAGGTAAAAGCCATCTGTCACTGTCAATGAGGGAGAGAAGAAAAACACTTCCATATCTGGTTACTACTATAATACCACAAAAATGTTGGCTGCCAGTGGGGAAGGAAAGAGAAATTCTTTTGTTCACCATCTCCTGCAATGATAGAAAGTAGAGTGCTGCTGCCGCTGTGGGTAGGTAGGGCCTCTTACTTGTATCCAAGACTTAATCCCTCACCACCACTGATAAAAGACAGAGGTGGACTGCCTTGGGAGGGCAAGCAAAGGAATATATAACCCAACCTGCACTGTGTTACAGTCAGAAGTTGTCTGCCACGAGAAGAGGATCAGAGAAGTTGAAAAGTACCTACCCCTGAGACTCGGGTCCATGATGCCTGCCTCAGACTAATGGTGGTGCAGAAAAACAGAGATATCTCCCTGCATCCACCAAATCATAAGCATAAGTGACAGCAGTCCGTGACAGAAGTGGCTAGAGCACTGAGAGCAACTGTTACTCTAGCATACAGGACAACGTACAGGGCCTTTTAAAATCTTAGAGTAGAACAGAATCATTGAGAAAATCCTCTGGAACTCAGCCACAGACAAGGTACAGCAGTACACTACAACAGAAATTTGAAGCCTATGGTTCATTGAAGGTCGCTATAGAAACAAAAATGCAAACCCAGTTCAACTGCCGACTAGACTGACTCATGTCACACACAAATATATTCTTAAGTCTCTATTGTTCTTTTCTCACAATATAAAGCATTTCATTAAAAAAATTATGACACATAAAACGAAGAAAGGAAAAAAGTGAAGATTACCCTCACCAATGCGAATGGGCAGCATCAAACCACTGAAGGCCTGAATAGAACAAAAAGGAAGTGGAAGGATGAATTTGCTCTCTTTGTCTGAGCTGTGACATCTATGTTCTGTCCTTCTACATCAGCACTCATGGTTTCTGGGCCTTTAGGCTCAGAAAAGAATTTATACCATCGGTTCCTCTGATTTTCAGGCCTTCGTACTCAGACTGAATTATGCTACCAGTTTTCTTGGTTCTCCAACTTGCAGAAGGCAGACAGTGTGATTTCTCAACCTCCATAGTCAGGTGAGTCCATTCTCACCTAAAGTCCCTGAGTTCCATGCATCAATCTAAAAATAAAATTGGCTAACATTCATTTACTGATTTATATGTGTCAGACCCTGTTTAAATTCTTTATAGGTATTATTTAATCCTAAAGACAACTCTATGGGGCAGATGCTATTATTCCTGCATTCGGATGAGATGAGCAGTGGCACTAAGACATTAAGCTGGAAAGTAGAGAACTGGGATGCTCAGTTCTATTTCTCTTGTCCCAGTGCCTTCTGTCTCCATCACCACAGATCACTTCCCAGTCTTCCCCATCCTAAGGGGACCCTCAAAATCTGACTTGGAGCATGGACTCCACTGGAGATTTCCTGGCTTCGTGTCTCTGGTTAAGTTCAGTGAAAGAAGAGAGTAACAAAGAGGGTGGTCTGTATGTTTATTTCTCTGGTAGGTGGTTGCTGGCAGGAGGCCTTTCTCCATCAAAGCTTACAGCATCTGTTAGGTGCCATATTCTCTCTGAGTTCTGGTAACTACTTCCCTGACCTCATTCCTCTAGATATCTTGGGTACTGCACTAGTCTTGTAAACAGCCAGGAATAGAGTAAGGCAATTGAGATACCTAGAGTGCTTGCACAATTCTCAAATTGAGTGCACAACTCTCAAATTGTGCTTGCACAATTCTCAAATTTCACGTCATTAGTCTCTTGCACTGTTCCTGGTCCCTTACTATCCAGTGTACCATCTGTTTTCTGCTGGGACACTGGCCAATACATGTTCTATGAACTACTGCTGATCAATACGTGTTCTCACTATGAAATACTGCTTCCCCTAATGCTTAGAAACAGTTAATGAAATGGTCCTGCAAGATGCTGACCATGGACTCAAGGCTCAGGGACTCAACTAGAAGCAATGTATTTTTAATAAAATCAATGGGGGAAAAAAGAAGCATTTGACAAGTTCTTCATGACAAAATTACTAGCCTATTCTTGAATGGTTTTAAAACTATTTCTGTACTGTGCCCTGATATATTTTAAAAACAAAGGTAACAATCAGATTTAATGCTTTCAATCAGCAGAGGAGTTGTTACCAACAAATAGTTATATCACTAGTATACGTTTCCATGTCCACTGGAATCATGTTGAAGTTTGTAACATGCTAATCATCAAGCAAACCGAACACAGACTCCACCTCAGTAACTCTGAGGTGGGATCCTGAAGTCGATATTTTAACAGGCATTCCAGATGATTCTGATGCACATAACCCATGGGATATACCTAAAGAAGGAACTATGCTCTTACTCTAATGAAGGTTTATAGGATAGGCATATTTTTTGCTGAGTTCATTTCTTATACTTTCTCAATTATTCATACCATAACCAGGTGCAACTGGGTTCAACTGATAGAAGCAATGAAAGTGGCAACTAGGGTGGCCAGAATATATGAATATTCTGGAGTCTAGTGGAAAATCTCACCAACCCAAATCTCTAAATGAAGGATAAAAGAAAATAAAGTAAAACAACAACAACAACAAAAAACCACAAAATACTACTACAGTATTAGTGAATACTAATTAAAGACTCATGGGTAAAGATTCATAATAAAGAGTCTTTATTAAGTGGTAGAATTTAAGGTGTCTAGTGGGTGAAGCTATTTTTAGGTACATTGTTTTCATACTGCCACTTGAATCATATTTCATGGCCTCTACATATTTGTTAAGCTGACTCTGAGTATGATATATTATTAGCACTAAACAAAGTTAGGCACATCTTTAAAGCACCATATTTCTATCCTCAAGCTACTATAACCTAAGAATATGCTAGAGATGAGAATAAATGCAATCAAATATGTGACATAAAATTACTAGTCTTCCTTTATTTGTTCTTTTCCAATCACATTCATTATAATGAAATTTATTATCTACTTAATTTTAAATACTTCCTATACCTCCACATAAAATAAAATATTTCCTACCTTTGCAACTGTACATACTTTTCAGAAAGATAAGTAATAAATACACAAGAGAACTCTGAGTATAAATTTCTTTGTTTCGAATGACAGTTTGGACTTTCTGGGTACCATATGCTCAAATAATACAGCATTATCTGTCCTAGAAGAATCTTTCTTGTTTTCTATTTTGCATGAGAAAATCTGCAAGCTGAATGCTACATTAACATATTCATTTAATATGGCCATGAGATGACACGTAAAACACTGGCTGCCCCTTCCTTTCCACTTATTTAAATAGACAAATCTATTCAAATTGCAACTTTAAGGTTTTCAGGCAAATAACATGCAGCAAGTTAAGGGTAGATCTTATGAAGCAACAATACTGTATTGTCATCTCACCTTTCTCTCAGCATAAGCAGGCCAAGTTCTGCAGCTGAAAATATTAAATGACTGATTCCAATTTTTTTTCAGTATGATTATGATGATTTGGAGCTACAAAGCAAATAATTTCAATCTTGTAGAGTCTTGTTCTTTACCACTTGACTTTCAGAAACAACCATTTCATAAAAGTCCTGTTTACTTTTGCTTTAATTTACAATTATTGAAATTTTAATAAGGATTTTGTAGCAACACCAGGCATCACATACTGCCAGGGAGAAATTATAACGTTATTGCAGCCTACACTGACAGCCAACTCATAAAAATGAATGACATTCTATATCATCACATCTCATAGGCTGTTCGGAATGTTAATAGCTTACTTCATCTTTCTTTAGCATAATGAGGCAGACAGTGTAACAATATTCAACTCAAAAATGAAGATCAGGAAATTTGAATTGAGGCAGGAAAGTAACATTTAATAGGATTCAGACAACATTCAGATTAAAAGTTTCAATTAAAACACTATTAGTAAGCTTTTTATCACAGAAGCAAAGCTTTGTCACCCAAGACCAATCACCGTTTATCTCTAGAAACACTTAGCTCTTCAGAATCTATTTATAAAATGTTATAAGTTTCTTACCCAGTTTAGCACTGCAAGATTTATTAGATCAAATGGAACTTTAACAGGTCATTGAATTAAAATAATTGTAAAGGATGTCTTTTAGACATCTTAGATAATACTTATGCCTATGAAAACTGTCCTTTAATCCAATAGCCTTGAATGTTATATTATTTTAAATTTGGTAGTTTATCTTTGGATTGAGGTTAATCAAAAGATAGTTGAAAGCACATAAATTTTTCAAATGTATATATGAAATATAAATATTAATTGTAGATGAATATAAAATATATTGTATAATAATTACATAACATGTTTTCCATTTCCATATATATGAATTGCAACATGTAATGATGATGAAGGGTGAATGAAAGAAAATTAGATACTCAGAGTAGTATATAAAATTTAAAAATGGTTATCCATATTTGTAAAATATTGCAATATCAAAAATTGGGTATTTTTAGTTCTCTGTATATTTGTATAGAATTGGAAATTTTATTGTGTCATCCTTCTATGCATTTGAAGTATTGATACAGAAAAATTTTAGTTGGGGTGCCCAAACTACCCAAATGAAGCAGAGAAAGTCATCAAGGCTAGTCACAGATGAGGATAAATGTGGTTTTGCTTTCTGAAGCTGAGTACAAATTGAAGGAGGTGAAAATGGTTAGGGACAAATCAGCTGTGCTTAAGAGACATCTATTACCAAGGAGATAATAAGTAAAATGATAATGTGTCATATTTGAGTGTTGTCATATTTCCTGCATAGCTTATTTATGATGTCAGAAGAAAACAAAATACTAGAAAATACAACTTTATATTTTATATGTTATTTTATATTTTAAATGACTAAGATTTATTGTACCTGATTAAATTTGCTCCTCACATTTAAAGATGTTAGAATACTGTCAATACCCTTTAATCCTTTAATGAGTGCTATCTCACAATTAGTAATTTGACATACCAGAAATTTGTCTATTTAGTTACATTTCTTCAATTTGTCTTCATTCTTCTTTATTTGAATGGCATTTTATTTTTCTCCTATTCAAATGAGTGCATAATTTCTTGACCGTATCAACTAAACTCTTATTTTCTGTTTTACGCTAATTGCACATTTGTTTCCATGTACTTCCTAATTGTCAGAGATCTTTGCGTTACAGCTTGCATTTCCATTCTATTAAAATTTTCTGATAGTACTATTACATAACCACTTTGAAATAAATTTAATAACTTATTCAATTCTTTGAATTTATTATATTGGTTTTTTCTTGAAAAAATTTCCCTATACTTATCCATTATATTTAATATTTGTTCCATTAATACATTATAAATTATTTTTTGTGCAATTTCTGATTATGAATAAAAGGAATAATTACCTCCATTTTCTTTTTCAGGATTATTCTAGTTTTATATACCACGATCCACATTGTATTTTGCATTCAAATCTTGGAAAATCAAAGTTTATCCTTTCTTTTTAGAGATGGGGGCCTCTAAACTTTATCTTTTTTCTGTAGTAACTTTTTAAGTGAGATCTGCTGTTGAAATCAAGGAATTTAGTGACCCTAACGAAGACAAAAGAAACATATTTCAAAAAGATTAAAATGCAAAGGAGAGACACTGGTTTCTCTTCTGTCCCTAGCCATCCTGGCTGATATCTGTATAGGTAATTCAATATTTCTGCACATTAACTTGTTTCAGACATAAAATGGATATATCCTTTTTGTTTTATTTTTTAAGTGAGATTGATCTATTTCTTTTCTCTTTATTTTCTTGTCAAATTGGAGCAGTTTTTAAAACTGCTAAATTTCAAAAGAGTAAAATAACCTTCAGGAATGGTGTGAATCAAATCAAGGAGAGATGCAAAGAAGGGGCAGTGCAGTCACTTCAGTAAAACAGTCCGTAAAACAATCCCCAAACAGTAAGGAGTTAGATTTCAAGTACAGCCCAGAAAAACATGCAATGTGGTGACTGCAGCATGGGTTTTAGAATCATACTAATATAGATGTGAATCACATTTACAGTGTGGCTTTTGACACATTACCTCTTAACTCTTTGTGTCAGGGTTTTTGTTTTGTTTTGTTTTGCTTTGATAATAAAAGAGATAATAAAAATTACCTCTGGATGTGGGTATAAGAATTAAATAAAATCATAGAGGCAAAGTGATAAGCACACTACCTAACAAATAATGGGAATTTTAAATAATCAACTATTTGTATTTGTATATACTAGCCTCCATTCATTTGATATTTAATAACAAGATGATATGAAACAAAGAAAACCTACCCTGGCAGTATAACCAGAGTGACCTTTCTGCTTCAGAATATTTTAGTGAAGTTTCTTTCCATATTTGAGAGACTGCATTTATATAAAATTCAAACAGCTCACCCAAGAAATAGCTCAAAGTAGCCCCTGTGAAAAATGCTCCTCTCTGGAAGAAACTGCTTTGAAGATGATGAATGTAAAACCATCTAGATGTGCAAATCTAGATGTGTACTTTTCTGATGCAACTGTAGAATTAATCTGAAAAAATAACATTATAAATCATTGCACATGTAGACTGCACAACTTCTAAAAATTAAATTGACATTCTTGTCTGAGTTGTGAAAATATTTATTATAGTTTAGGTTATGTCAAGTAGTAAATGCTTCTGGTGGAGTAGGGGAACGGAAGACATAAATCAAATCTTTCTGACTAATGATTTAAATAAAGGTAAAATTTGATTTAATTTTAATCTCATTGATCCTAACTCTAGTCAATTTCTGATTAGCTGAGCAGAAATGCACAAGGCAAACAATTCGGGTATTTTAGGAACTGATGTAGCAAGTGATATTATATTGTTTGAAGAGCCTCTAGCCTTCTGCTTATTGAAAAAAGAGACTGGCTATTCATTGGAAATCATGGACTAACTTAGGTCATCCTCCAGAAACATATCCACAGGTAATGACAAATCAGGTTTATCATTCAGATGAGTGAGTCATAGACAGTATTATGGAAAGAAGACAGCTTGGCTAGCTTATAAAATAAAAAAAAAAATTTTTAAAAAGGGACCAAAGAATTAAAATATATAATCTAGACAAAATCATGTCTGGTAGTATCCTGGCTTACTGAACTCACTGGCATTGGAGCCAATCCAAACTTGATCTGAATCTCGACACAGTTCACTTATTAGCTGTGCTATCTTTAGCAGGTCTCTTAATAGCTGATCCTCAGTTTGGTCGTCAGTAATAGAAATAGTAACACTACATTTGCATTGTTGTAAAAAGAACTGGAGGTAATAAATGCAGAGCATATTGGCAAAGAGTAAGTGGTCCATAATGGTAGCTATTATTATAAACTGAAGATGATGATGACTATTCCTTGCCCATTTTTGAGAGTCTTTGTGATTCTTTTCTCCTAGGAGTCTGCCCTTTATGTTTGTCGTAACTAGATTTAACTTATGTATAAATGTATGAAAGTAGAAAATAAATTTACTTTGAAATTCTAGAACCTTGTATTTCCATCCCTTTCCCTCAGCCTGGTTGGTGCTATGGGCAGCCCTGGAAGCTCTGGAGCAGAAGGATTCTCCTTCATTCTAAGTGAGCCTGCCCTCCAGTACATTTCCAAGTTCAGTAAAGAGCCATTCAAGAATAGAGAAACCAAACCTTATTTCTATCTCTTAAAAAATTATAGAATTAAATGAAAATAGCTATACATGACAAAGTTTTACTAGCTTATAACTATAAAATAAGGTCATATAATTTGTTAGCTCTGAAATTATAATAATTCAAGATCCCATTCCACTACTCTGCAGTAAGTGCATTTTTTTTTTAGTTTTGTTGATTTGTTCATTCATCTTTCTTCCTTAAATACTTCTGAATTCCCCAGAATGGGTTTATATATTCCACATATCTGTTATGATGCCCCTTGGAGCTCAATCATCCATTTGGCTGTCTCCACTACTGACTGCCTCCAGTTTCTGAAGCACTTACCAGAGGTCCGCATCCTTTTTGGCACCAGGGACCAGTGCTCCTATGAGAATCTAATCCCTGATGATCTGAGATGGAGCCGAGGTGGTGATGCTATTGCTGGGGAGCAGCTGCAAATATAGACAAAGATTTGCACGCCCACCTCTTACCTCCTGCTGTGTAGCTCGGTTCCTAACAGGCCATGGACCAGTACTAGTCCATGGTCTGGGGATTGGGGACCTCTGTGCTACAACATCTGGGATTACTTTTGTTCCATATGTAGGGAAAAACACTTTCCTTAATTTTCAACAGTGATAGCTGAGACAATGCTGCAACGCTTAAACAATGTTTATAAAATTTCAATAGTGCAGTTAGGGAAGGACTGTAAGTATAGTACAGTGCTGCTAGATGTCATCAGTCCACAAGCACAAAGATTTAAACCCAGACCCATTCTTAGGTGTTTCAAATAGGGTGTCACCTGCCTGGTTCCCTGACTGCTGCCCTGAAGCAGGAGATGAATTATATTTGTACAATGATGTATTCTTTCCTACCTGGACTCCAAGAGTAATAACCACAAAGCTCAGAGAAAGAAAAAGAAGATACCTCATACCAGAACCCATGGTTCACTTTTCCAGTCTTCATTTCTTATCCCTTTTCCAAGAATGATTTATAACAGGCACTTCGAAGTTCTCAGAAGACACCCATCTCCAATTCTTGGGTCAATGAGTATCCATGGAAAAATCTCAACAGCATACAATTTGCATGATATGAGCATCCTCCCTAAGGTTGGGTACTCAGTAACTTCTGGAACACCAGCCAACAGGTCCAAAATGAGTTTTAGTTGTCTAGTCTAGTCTCCTTTTTTACCATCTTTCCACTTCTGTTAGGTAACAATCAAGCCTACATCTCTTTTCTGCAATCTCCATGGCACTTGTTGCCAATCTAATAAAATAACCTATTGAACAAGATGAAATACAAAATACCCTCCAAGATTAAGTGATAATTTTCAGAGAAGGTGAAATCTGAATTCTTTTATGAAAAAGATACCATTAGCTGACCGCAAAGCCAAATATCTGCATAGACAGACTCCCATTCATATTTACCAACCAGAATACTTGACTTCATAGTCTTACAATTTCTATTCACTGGACCCATCAAGCTCAGTGTCTCACTTTTATCACAGATATTTAGGAGGAAAGTTTCTGTTTCTTCTGAAATACAGGGAGAATTTGTCGACAGTTTTTAGTAATTTATATTAAAACATTTAACACTCAGGAAAAAAAAAAAACAGGAAAAACTCAAGGGTAAATTGATGTCACAACCTCTTGGGAATAGAAACTGACCAAGCTTTGAAATTACTGTCTTCCATTAAGGTTTCAAAAATTAAGAAAATGTAATAGAGTCACAATGCCATATGTAAATACAGTTTCTCTTCCATATCCAAGGGCTTTGTATTCACATATTCAACAAACCATGAATTGAAAATATCTAGAGAAAAAAAATCCCAGAAAGTTCCAAAAAGCAAAACTTACATTTGCCATGCACCAAGCACTACACTGAATCTACTTGAGTGAAGTGATGTGCAGGTGTACCCTTCTGTAGTCTACATGCAAATACAGGTTACATGCAAATACTACACCATTTCATATGAGGGACTTGAGTATTTGCAGATCTCTGGTATCTGTCAGGAGGCTGGAATCAACCCCCATGGATACTGAGGGACAACTGTATGCTTTTAAGTTACTTTATGAAAATACGATATTCATTACAAGCATTTGCTTTTAAAAGAATAAAACCATTGAAGTGGAATGTGGCTATCCCAAACAGGCTTTTTGATGGACTTAATGAAAGACATAGTCTCCAGTTAGTTTCATTCCTCAAGCTCGTGGCTTACTCCACCTAAGTATTCTTTACAAAATTAGAAAGCCTAGGTCTTTATTTGTTGCATACTGAGGAAGGCAGTCCCACTCTAGGGCTGAGAGATTGAGAACAGTGTGCTTGTGCTCCATAGAGGGCACAAGTTTGTAAAACGTTATGCAGTGGCTTTGAGTCACAAGATCAGAGAAGTAACTCTGACATCATGTATGTTATTGGGAATCACTTTAATTTCTTACTTCTCCAAAACTAGGAATTATTCTTCTGGCTCTTAGTTGTAATGAAGTCTATTAATTGATTATGTTAATTTATAATTGCTCTACTAAATGAGTTAACAATATTCAATTAATCCTTTATTGTTTGCAGATCAAAATAATTATCTTCTTTAAAAGTCAAATTCTGAGTTATACTTAGATAGTAATCTTAAGTCATACTTAGCTATTAGACATTTATAGAAATCAACTCACTACTTACCTTAGGTTGGGGAAGTAGTGACTGAAAAGAGGCATGAGAAAAGTTTATAAGATAATAGAAATGTTTTGTGTCTTGATTAAGATATCAGTTACATAGGTATATATATATATTGAATGTCTGTATTTCACTCTGTAAATGTAAAAGCTTAATAAATAAAATAAAACTAAAAAGAGGTAAATACAAGAAAAACTTTTCACGCTCAACTAAAAGGGAGTTTTGCTTCCAAATGAGAAGCCTGGGAGTTTATTTTAAGCTAAAACAAAAATAAGGTTTCTGAAGAAAGAAGAGATATAAGGGGGAAAAGGTAGTTTTTCTAGGGATCAAAAGAGAAGCAGAAATAGATAAAGATCATTCTTATGTGATTCTTACATATTTAGTGAATAGCAAAGTAGTATGAAGATATTTACAGAACTTAGCATGATGTTCTTTTCCAAAAGGGCATAATGATTTTCAGTCTTGAATCTTTTCTGTCCTAACTACTGGATCTGCTGTACTATTTAAACCAAGTGCAAGAAATAAGTGAAAATATCATAAAAAGAAAGAAGACATTCCTCTTGGAATATTCACTAAAACCTGAATTTGCAAACCACACAGGTCAGGGTACTGGGAAGAAATACATGTTATACTTAGATGGGCCATGTGAATACAGTATAATAAACAAATTTTTTAAAAATGTGAATAGTGTGTAGGTAAACCAAAAGGGATAATGTTGTGTGTACCTGCAGTGGGAATCATATCTGGGCCTGAAAAGGCAGAGAGCAGGAGCAGTTATCAAAACCTGGAGACAAAAAGACTGTGGAGATAGCCACCTTTAAGAACATTCTAGGTGACTTTCTTTTCAGGAACACCCAGCCTGTGATCACTCAAAAAAGAGGGAGATCCTTTATCTCCTTTTTCACTTGCCACTGATAACACCCAAACAGAAAACATAAGACATGGAAGCTTACTGCGATGTTCCAAATCATCACATTCCTAAGGCCACAGAGTACATAAAGAAGAAGAAGAGTGAACAACACTGGGTCATTCTTGACTGGGAGATCCCAATACCCACCAACGAAGTCAAGTGCTCTCTATTGCCCAATTTTTCAACTTTTCATAAAGAAAGAGAAACCACTAAGCTAATATTGCAGGATGTTCACACCCTCCATTGGTTGCATTTTGAAATACTCAAAACATGGGTTGGAAGTAGAAATGGGTTGTAGAATTGTGAGGTGGTCTACTTAGTATCCCAGTGCTGTCTCGTTGCACGATTCACACAAACATGTAGAGCTTCTCTACTATAATTTTAAAAACAGAATTAGAATACCTGAGAGTGAAACTGGATGAATTATATAACTAGCTTAGATATAATCACCAAAGCAGAGTAAATTTTACTTTTATAGGTTATAATTTCTCAGAGATACTTTAATATAACCAATGTCAAACACTGCTATCTTTCAACCATTATTACACTACTCATAATTCAAATCTGACATTAACCTGTATCAAGAGAATGAAGCTGGGGACCCCCAGACTACAATTGGAGAACACTAGCATAGAATGTGTCATTGTTATTTTTCCCATGCACTATACTTGTGCATACACCTCTCAGATAGTCCCAAAGAGAATACATTATTTTGAGGAAAACACTCTAATATCCTTTGTTTCGGAAATATAACATGCTCTTTTTAAATACCACATATTCTGCTTACATGTGTTTGATTTTTACAGGTATGTACCACTTTATTATGGAAATACATATATATGTAAACATATGATATATATAATATATGTGTATATGGAGAGATATATATATCCATACAGAGATGGGGGAGAGGAAATGCACAAGTATACACCAGAATGTAAGTTTGCTGGCCAACTCTAGTCTTTAGGACCATCCTTGAGTTAGCAACATGGAGCAAATATGCAAAATAACATTAGCTTAAATGAGATAGTTTATATCTCTTGCATGTTAAGTCCACAATGATATGGCAGCCTGCTTCACAGAGTCATTAGAAATGGCATAATGCTATGGAGTTCCATCTATGCTGCTAAGTAAGACTCAACTTCTTATTCCGTGTTGCCCAATGTTTGTATCACCACATCTTCATTATATTCAGAAAGAAAGAGAAAATGGAACATGTTCATTCCCTCAAAGGCATAAATCTGAAATTGCCCATATCTCCTTTGCTCTCATCCTTTTAGCCAAAACTTATTCATGGGGCCATTCTTTTTTGCAAGAGAGCTATGATAAGAAATGTAATCTTTATTTTAGGTGGCCACAAACTCAACTATAGAAGAGGAAAACATGGATTTTAAGGACTACTAGCCATCTCTGAAAAAAAAAAGTTATTTGGAGTGATTCGCATAGAAAGAAATGTCATAAGGGATTTATGTCTATGTTTACTAGACAGTACCTTACACAAATTGTTGACTCAGCACCAGGTTATTCAGTGCTCACTTTATACTCAAACAGGCAAATCAAGGTTAAACATTATATGGTGCAAGATAAAGTAATATGGACCAGAGAAGGAAACTATAAAGGAAAATCATTAGAGGGGATAAGATAAGCAAGTATAGGAAAAAGAAAGGAAGAAGGAAAGAAGGGAACACTACAATGAACAAATAATGAATCCAATCAGGCTCTGGGGATGTGGAAATTGGTATGATATAATACATTTTTTTAAAATTTTATTTAATAATTACAAAAAAAAGTAAAATGAAAGCCAATGAAATGTACATGAATAAGCTGGTTGCAAGGAGAGCTCAGTTAAGCTACAGCCTAGGAAAAGTGTGAAACACACCTTATAATCTTATCTTATAATTATCTACCTGAAGAATGAGGAAACTGTACTTTACTTACTGATTTCCTAATTTTATTTACTGATTAAGGGATGCACCCCGAGGCATTAACTTCTTAGCACTTCCTGTCTGGCAGGAGGAATGGCTAGAAAATACCCTCAGGCAGGGAGGTGTTGAAGTAGAAAGCTCTTTGCAATATATAGGAACCTACAGGAGAAGAGGCAGGTGATTTCCACAAGGGCCTTAAGAGACATTAGTGGCCACTGATAGTGTCTGTTATAGGAAGTGAACAAGATATACAAGATCTCTGCTCTTATAGACCTTATAAATGCATGGGAGTTGTACAATAAACAAGTAAACAAATAAATGGATAGGTAATTTTAGAGAACAAAAAGAAATATGCTATAAAAATAAAACAGAATCATGTGATAAAGACTGTCTAAAGGACAGGGAAAGAAAGGGAATGAAAATAGGCCAAATTAGGTTCAGTTATCAAGTCTCTCTGAGGAGGAGGAATGTGAAATAAGGTCTACAAAAACCCGGAAACAGAACATTCCAAAAAGGGCAAAATAGAAGAACAAAGACCTAAGGCAGAATCAGTTTTGGCATGCTCACCAATCAGAAAAAGGGGGCAGGGTAAGGAGAGGGTCAAGAGTGACAGGACATAAAACTGGAGAGGGGGTCAGATTATATGGATCTTAAAGGGCAAGATAAATCAATTACGTTTTATTCTAATACATTAGAAGTCCACAGACCATTTTAAGCACAAAAATGGTATGATCTCATTTATATTTTAAAAAATCATTTGGATTACTCTATAGAATATGATTCTTTTTATGGGGCAAGGAGGAATAAAATTACCACAATAAGTAGTGCAGACAAATGTGTTTCTTAGATTGGCTTGGTAGCACTGGAGATGAAAAGAAGCAAACAGATCAGAGTATATTTTAGATCTTTAGTTCACTAAACCTGTTGATAGCCTGGAGTATAGAAGGTAAATGATATCCTGCTCTTGATGACTGAAAAATAAGAAATACAGAGGAAAAAATAGAGTGTTGGAAATGCAGGAGACTTTGTTTTGGGCTTGACTTTAAATCTATCTAGGTGCATGATCTTAGGTCAGCCAAACAGCTGTTTTAGGCTTTGGCGTCTTCATTTTTGAAATGATATCAATAATAGCATCCCTATGACAGAGTTGTTGAAGTTAAAAACCATAGAGGTAAAAGAACCTGCGCAATTTCACTGTAACATATATGTTTAAGGTATTATTAGGGATGCCCTAAGTTGCTTTTTAAAAATTCTATGCTATTCTTGCTGCTCTTTTATAACTTTTTATTTATGATAATTAATGTGATTAGTGTGCTAATTTTCTACAGTTGCATCCTGGGGCAATCGTGCAACAGTTATAATTTTAAAAATTGGGCAAATAAGTAAATGTCAACCTGTAATAAAATCCAAATGAGTCCTTCATGAATGTTGATGGTGACTGGTAATTTACCTGATAAAATATTATAACTGCCCAGTTACCTTGGAAGAGCTGATTTCTCAAAGTAATTACCATGTTCTGCATAGTGAAGTGTCATTAGAGGAAATTTTAACACATAGTGGTGATTTTAAATTTGCTCATTTAAATATCATATTTATTTATGAAATAGTAGCATTTTAATTCAGATAGTTATATTCAAAAAGAGATGCATATTATATACTATAGAGTGCACTGTTGTGCAACGATGAGACCCTCCCTTGGGTGATTAGCACTGTTATGACTTAAAGATGGAGTCGTAAGTAATTGTTGCAGTACAAGAGGCCTGCTCATTTCTTACTTGTTTTTTTAACTACCATTTGTAATAAGTCTTTCCTTCTGATAAAGATAAAATCTGGGAAAGAGCTAAAAAGCAATTGAATAGAGCCTTCCAGCTGGAAACTGACCAAACCTTAAGTCTAAGACATGTCAGTCTCTATTTTTCTGTTTTCTGAGTCATGTGTTTGATTTCATTATATCTGCAAACAAATTATAAAAGCATTCTGACAATATGGTGTTTGATATTATTCATTGCATATCAAACTTTTGACTTTTGATTAGCTTTGTGTGTTGCTTTTCAAAGCATAATTCTCACAGATACCATCAGTTCAAAAAATCCAGGGAAAAAAGAGTCTAAGATCCTGACTTGAAATTGAATTAGAAAAATACAAAGTAATTGCATATAATAACTGTGTAGGAAGTTGTAACAATTTTAAAAAGACCGAAGTAGACTGGAAATAAACTTAATATTTTTCAGGACATCGGAAATAACTCTTGGTGATGTTATTCCTTGAGCATGACCAAAAACATGTAGTTAAGGATCAGTTTTGATTTGTATGTGTAGTCTAGGAAAACAGTAAATTTTCTAATGGTTCAAAAATTCTTATTCCTTGATATTCCTCAGACTTTTAATCTGTAATCAAAACTTTACACTACTTGGTGATACATAGGTTGTAAGATGCTACAGATACTGCCAGCATGTCTGAATTAATCATTTCAGTGTTTTACAAACTAAAGATGTAAAACATTAGCAGAATATAAAAGAAATTTACAATTTTTTGATTTTTTTAAAAAAGTGGAAAAATATTTGAACATTTCACTAAAGATATACAAATGACAATAAGCACATGAAAAGATAATCAGCATCATTATTCATTAGAGAAATGAAAATTAACACCACAATGAGATGCCACTATACATATACTAAATTAAATAAAATTTAAAAATTAAATAAAACATTATGAAGCTGTGCTGAAACAGAATTGTCCTACACTGGAGGTGGAGATGTGAAATGTACAGTCTCTTTGGAAAACAGTTTGGTAGTTTCTTATAACGTTAGACATACACTTACATACAATCTAGAAATTCCTTTCCCAAGACTACCTCAAAAAAGGAGGTGAGGAGAAGTCCATGTACATATGGATATGCAAATGTTTGTAGCATCATTATTCACAAGGCCTTAAAACAGTAAACATTGCAAATATATATCAATCAGCTAGTGATAAATTTTGATACATACATACAATAGATTAATATTAAATAACAATTTAAAAAATAAACTCCAAATTCATGCAACACTGGATTAATCTCACAAAAAAACACACAGGGCTACAAATTAATATAGCATTCTGGAAAAGACAAAACAATAAAGATAAAAAGTAAATCAGTGGTTGTCAGGGCCTGTATGTAGGTAGGGATTAGGGATTTAGTACAAAAGAACGTTAAAGAACTTACTGGGGTGATGGAAATATTCTATATCTTGATTGTGGTGGTAGTTAAATGATTATATACATTTGTCAATAATCATAGAACTGTATACCTACAAAGGGTGAATTTTAATGAATGTATATTATGCAATAATAAAATGTGATTTTAAAAAATGAAAATGGTCTTATGAATAACTTTATGGCAATAACTTGAAAATTTAGGATAAATAGATAAAACTGAAGAGAAATACTACTTACTAAAACAGATACAGGAAAAATAGAAAAATTTTACTATATTTATAAAATATTTATTATGTTAAATTTTATAATACTCCATTCCGAAAGTCACCTGTAGCTTTTTTAAAGGTTTAAGAAAGTAATAATAACTCTAGTCTAACACTTACAGAGAACAGAAACTGTGGAAACCCTTTCCAGCACATTTTATGAAGCCAACATTATCTTGATAGAAAATCTGACAAGGCACTACATGAAAGAAAAGCACAACCTAGTCTCATTATAAAAATTGCTGTAAAAATCTTAAACAAATATTGCAAAACAAATTCAGTAACATACAAAAAAGCTTAATATATTCTAAAATATTTCTTTTTATTCTAGAAATATGAGAATATTTTAATAATCAACTATCTATAAGTCACCTTTGATTTTGATAACTGTACTGTAGTTATAGGAGATGTCCCTGTTTTTAAAAAATCAGATTAATTAGTTTAGGAATATAGGGATATATTTGGCAAATTACTCTTAAATAACAAAGAAAGTGAGAGAGGGAGAATCATAAACAAATGAGCAAAATGTAAACATCTGGCAAATCTAAATATATAGGAGTTTCTTGTACTTTTCTTGCAACTTTCCTATTTGAAATGGTATCCCCACCCCAAATTTGTCAAAAATACATGTACAAATCAATCATATAATTCACTAGCGAATGAAAAGACAAATCAGGTGATTTTCTAGAATCTATGAAAAATAGTGTAAATTAGAAATAAAAACAAATTTATGTAAAACTTCAAAGCAAACTATAGAAGGCAGCTTTTTAATCTGATAAACATCTTCAAAAATGAGGAAAATTTCTGAAACAAAAATCCTTCTTAATGGTGAAATGTTAAATGTTAAAATTTTTCCAAGATAAAAAAGTGAGCTAGATTACTTACTCTCATCAATTCCATTCCATTTCATTCTATTTTGTTCATAGTCAGTGAAATAAGGCAAAGAGTAAAAGAGTAATGACTTTCTAGAAAGGATAAAATGCCACTCTCATTTTCAGACTATATGTTTGTGTCTATGTAATGTCCAAGAGAATATCCTACTAAATTATTAGAAACAGCATAGTTTAGTGTGATTTCTGATATAATGCCAACATATAAAATTGTATTTCTTTATACAACAAATAGATTAAAATACGAAAACATCAAATACCTTGAAATAAATCTGATCAAATATATGTAAAATCTCTACAGAGCTATATAGCATTATTGAGTAAAATTGAATCAAACCTAAATAAATGGAGAGATAAAATATGTTCATAGATTTAGAACTTAAATTTATAAATGTGTTCATTCTCCTAAATCAATCTATTGATTACAATAGCAATCATAGTTCCAGCAGGCTTATTTATTTTGAAAAACTGACACATTGATTTTAAAATTCAGATGAAAATGCAAAAGGCTAAGAATAATTAACACTTAAAAAAGAATAAAGTACTTATAGTACCAGATATCAAGACCTATAATATAAGCTATAGTAATTAAGAAAGTGAAGAATTTTTACAAGGGCAGATAAAACAATATGACAGAATAGACTCCTGAAAAAGAACAACCTATCTTATGACAAAGGGGGCACTGTAGTGTAGGAGAGATGATCTTCTCCACAAATGGTGCTTTCTAACTGGGTATCATAGGAAAAAACAAATCTAGACTCTTACCTAACATCCCCCAAATTATTTTCATTTATTGTAGATCTAAATGGGAAAGGTAAAGCAATAATAATTTTAGAAGATGACATGGAAGAATATCTTTCAGAGCCTTGGCAGACACAGATTTTTAAAACAGGACATAAAAACATTAATAATTTGAACTACATTTTATTAAGTATTGCAGTCCCGGAAAAGGTGCCAGTAAGAGTTTAAAAGCAAGCCAAAAAACTGGAAGAAGATTATTCACAACCCATATAGTTGACAAATGGCTTACATGCAGAATAGACAGAAATTCCAACAGTAAAAAGAGCAGCAACCCAATATAAAAATGATAAGAGCTTCAAAGTTTATAAAAGAGGCTATACAAACATCCAATAAACATATGAGAAAGTTCTTAACTTCACTAGTCCCATTCCTTCAACAAGGTAGTGTCAAAAAAGGGGGTTAGTTCTAGATTAAAATAAATTTAAGGACATAACAATCTGATTTATGTGGTAATGCATGATACTGTTTTGAAGAAATCAGCTCTAAATAACACTTTTAATTATTTATGGGAATCTAAATATAATTTCAGTGTCATATGTAATAAAATGTACAACAATATAAATGTGAAAACTATTGACTTAAAAAACAGTTTACAAAGCAATAATATAGGAAGTTAACATTTGATTAAAAAATAATACTATGTAAGACAAGGAAAATGTATTAATAATGATCTCTAGGTGGTGGTAATATTTTAGCCCATTTTCTAATTTTGCTACGATGCTTATATACTGCTTTTGTAATAACATAAAAGTAATTTTAAATGGGTCAGCATTTCTGAACAGCAAATTATTGTGTATGTACCCATTAAAATAGGTAATATATAGGGCTCTATCACAACTAATGACTAAACATCATCCAGTCAACATAGATGCACATCTTACTTTACTTTTAAAATTTAATGATAAAAGTCTGACCTTATTAATGGCTATTAACACAGTAGATATGTTTACTGAAATTAGAAAAATTACATTATATCAGCATATACTTATTTTCAAAGTTTGATATTAT
>NW_011888800.1:11182381-11190880 GCF_000151845.1 Pteropus vampyrus
AGAGAGAGAGAGAGAGAGAGAGAGAGAGAGAGAGGGAGAGAAGAGATATAGAGTTGGATAAAGTTGAGATAGAGATAGATACAGAGATAATAGAGATAGAGATAAAAAGACAGAACGAAAGAGCTAAAGTTTATCTGTAACCTAAGGTAATTTTCCCTATTTTACAGTTTTGTGTGTTTACTTTAGGACACTCTCCTTTATTCTCTTTTAATTAGCTTCAATAGTGATTTATATTTTTATTTTAATTTTTAAGAATAGCTCTTGGATTTATTTAATATTATATAATTTTCTGTTTTTTAATTCATTCCTATTTCTATTTTTATTCCTCATTTATCCTTTCATTTGATCCATTTCATGTTCTATTTTTAATTCTTACCCGAATGCTAATTAATCTTAAATATTTCTTTTTTATGTCAAATTACATATTTAAAGTAACTAGTCTGAGTGCTGCTATAATTATGTTCAATGTTTTAAAGCATGGTACATTTCATTAGTATTTTCTAGTTAGACTACAATTTTAATTTTGATATTTTCTTTGACCCAATGAGATGACTGAGAGATTTTTACACCAGGAGGTACAGATTTTCTGCTTATAAATATTACTATTAATTTCTAGTTTTACCACATTACCATTATGAACTAAGTCATGCATTGCTTTTCCGTTTTCAAATATCCTAAGGTCTTCCTTGAGGCCTAATACTTCGTCCACTTTAACTTATTCCATGAGCATTTGAATAAATATGCACATATTACTTCTCCCCCATTAGTTATTTATGCCCTCCTTAATCTCACTTATGTTTTGCCCACTTGATTTTTCATCAGCTGAGAAAAGAACATTATGTTTTCTTTTAAAAATCTGTTTCTATTTACTGAAGCTTTACTTTATGAATTTTGTAGACATGGCATTTAATAAATTAATATTATTTGTGCATATTATCCTCTATTAATATACGGTGCCTTTGTCATATTTAATATTTTACCAGCCAGAAACAAAACTTATTTGATATTAATATTCTGACCCTTACTTTTTTCTTAGTTTCCATTTGCCTGCAATGCCTTTGCCAAAAGCTTCCTTTCAAGCTTTTTGAGTTAATTATTACATGCTTCTTATATATAATAAATCACTGGCATTTTTATTAGCTATAATCCTAGAAGGAATCATGATTTGTCTCAGAGGCTCAGTTGTAGAGAACTTACAAATCTTGTTTCGAGAAATATAGCTGGAGTTGAAAAAAAAAAAAAAGAAAGAAAGAAAAGAAAAGAAAGGGAAAGATGCTCAGGAACAAAGAAACGTACTAAGCACAGGAAGCCATAAAGGGACAAGAAGACAAAGAGGGTCCAAGTGAGTGCTGGAGCTGTGTCCTTATATAAGGTTATGCAACAGGACCCATATAGAGAGGAATATAGCCAAAGGCACAGACCCCAAACAGGGAAGAAACAGAAGAAATACCCCATTCTCTCTCCTAAATTAAACCCTACAGCAGCTTCCCACTGAGTGCATTCTGCTAGAATTCAGCCCACAAAGAAATCTAGAAGATGTAGATTGCACAGTTCTGCATCCATGACCATAGAGCAGGTTAGAAAAGAAAATAAATAGATCCGGGAAGCAAACAGAAAAGTACCAGAACACTACACCAACTCAGCATTCATTCTTGCCTTTTGCTAAAATTAAGAAAACTGCATCCTCAGCACAGGGCAAACCACAGTCCTATTATGACAAACTGTGGCAGGGTGTCAGCGGCTCAGTCATAGTCCCAACTCGAACTTAAATTTCAATGCTACCCATCATCAGTACTCTTCATACCAGACAATAAGGAGAGTAGGAAGGAAGAGATACTCAATTAACATAAAACATGTTAATTAGCTGCTACTATTCTTGCCTTTGGTCATGAGGCCAAATTTGATTCCCATAATTTCCTTTATCTTCATCCATTCCATGTTCAAATTACACTTTGCCAAATTTATGCAGGACAAGAATTTTTGTCTCATGAAATGAGCCAAGTCTTCATTTCATAGGATCAGAGTCCTCGATGACTGTCTTTATTTGGTAGCCACAGTGTTTCATTGACTGCTTTTATGCGACATGTTAAATGCTAAAAGGCTCCATAGTGAATCTCTTGGATTCCAGATCAGTTCTTCTAGCCCAATTTTCCCTTGTTAATCAGAATTCATCACCCCAGCCAGCAGTGTAGACTTCACTGTTGCTAGTTAGGTCAGTGGCATTAGGAGCTAAAAATGACAAGCATGCAGTTTCAAATCTCAATTTAATAGAAACACAGCTATATTTTTGGGCAGAAATTATATTTCCTACCTTGGAAAGCAAGACCTCCAAAGTCACCAAGTACAAGGTTCAGAGTAGGCAAACATATTTTTATAAATAGGATATTAGGTAAAATAATGAAATAAATTCCTGTCAATTCTACCTCTTAGTTCTTGGACCTGCATATTCTGGCTTTTGGAAATATGGCACTGTATATTGGCTGACGGGCTCATCCATACAATTTCAAATAAAATTATCCCCAGAAGGCTTTGTAACTGAGCCTCCAGGAGGCTGTTCCATCATTCTCTCAGGCCAGCTGCTTATTGATGATGGGACATGTGGGGAAACATGAATTTCATGGCCCTGAATCTATTGTGATAACTATTTTGCTATAAAATGAGTTTTTTGGTCAAAGGCAATGTAGTATTGGACATTACAGCAATAAATAAGGTATTCTTTAAGGCCATGTATGGTAATACTGGTAGAATCATTGTGGGCAAGGGAACAGGAACCCATTTCCAGAATGTATATCTGTTTATATATGGACAAATCATTGCTTATTCCGTAATGTAAAGAGTTCACCAGATGACTTCCTGGTGTCCCTATGGAATGATGCCATATCAGGAGCTGCCTCTGGTATTGATTGGCTGGATACTTGGTAATGGTAGCCAGACCAGGTTTACAAAAGGGTAGTCCTTTTTATTGAATTCATGTATTTTAACCATCATAATTACTTTTTACATGGTCTCATTAAGTAAGCACCAGGGTCACTGAGAAAAGAGGTTTATAGATATTGGTCCATGAAAGAAGCTATATACCTGACCCACCTGATTATTGAGTGTCTTCTCTTTAGAGGATGCTCCTGGTGAATACAAATGTGGGTTGAGAGAGATTTGGCAAATAAACAGGAGTAAATTACAGGAGTCTGATTAATCTGCTCATGAAATATACTCATGACTCCTATTTCTATTCACTCAATCTCATATATATAATTTCTATTTTATAACTTATGCTAATGTCCATGCACTACTTTAAGATTTGATAACTCAGATAACACCCAGTTGGTATAAATAGTTACCTGGTGTCTCTTTCTCAAGTATTTTTATTTATTCTTGGTCCCAATAGCAAGTCAGAAGTTTCTTCTCGAATAAAGAAAAGTACCTGGCAGAAGGGAGCATGGCTTTGCTCCAAAATCCTAGGCAAGTGAATTGTAATCCTTTTTTAGGGGCTAGCTAGAAATTTCAAGCAGCATCACTCTCAGCCACAGATTAGATCTACTGAATCACAATGCCCATATGGCAGAGGAGCTTACAAAAAGTGCTCTTTCTGTATGGTGCAAGGGGAGCTGGCTTGGCATTGTCTATAAAGGGGATATTCTTATATACCTCTCTTTACAGTAGCTACTGTATCAGTCAGGATCCTAGCAAGAAATAGAAGTTTGCTTCAGTGGTCCACCACAGAGACTTTACTGAAGAAACTACTTACCTCAACATGAGAAGGATCTGGGGATTCAACCAAAGATACTACAATACTCAAATCAAAATGGTAAAAAGCTGCTACCACCCCTAGTCCTAAGGGACAAAGGGTGTAAACAGCATGATTTAAGTCCAGGAAGAGCTCATGCTATAAAGAAAGGTTATCTGGTAGAAACTGCACTTATGCAGACTCAGGAAGGGAATAGGGAAGAAATGCCATGATTTTTCTCTTTTCTCATACCCCCTGACCTCCTGCCAGTGACTTGAATTAACACAATTTGACTAGAAGTCCGTTGGCAGGGGACGCAAGTGGTAGAGTCTTAGGAGTTTGCCTCCTGGAGCACAGAACAGAGCAGTAAAGATTGGAGAAAGGCTCTGGGTGAAAGGAGCAGGACGACCAACACATTTTTTCTTGTCCAATATGTATTTTTTCTTTAATTGCTAATTTTATTCATTTACATATAATAACAGTGAAGATATATTTGAGTTTTGTCATCTTACATGTAATGGTTTCTGCTGCGAATGATTCCATTTTTAAACATTTCTATATAATGTATTCCTGTATGTATACATTTGTTTTGGTTTTCCACCACGGAATGTATCTGTGTGTATATATGTTATAAAGGTTACTAGAAGAAAAAATAAAATTTGACTTTTAAATCTGCAAATATACATAAGTAGAAATACACCATATAAATGTTTGGCCAAATGATGAAAGGCTGAGTGTCAAAGTCATTACTCACCTAAAGCTAAATATTACTATCATAGAATAAACCTGGAATTTTATCAAATTCAACTGCAACTTTGTTATTGAAATTTTAGTAACCAGAATTTTAAAGCTTGATATTTTATTTCAGGACAATAATTTGTTAGCACTGTCAGCTGCTAGATTGCTGTGTTAGATGCTAACTTGGATACTTTTTCCATTATCGTACCTACGATAATGTTCCCAACCAATTATGACATTTAGTTCCCCCATAATATTAAAAGACAAAGATACAGATTTGAAGATTCTAGATTCTGAAAATGTGGTTGATGGTGATGACACAGCTTCATTGGTACAATCCCCCAACCAAAGTTTTACACACTAATGATATTTTCAGAAGTAAAATTAAGATGGTTAACCTGACTTACATCTTTTTATTTCTATATTTGCCAAAGTAGTAGTTGCTCCATAAAATCATTTGAGAATATCTATCTATAAGTCTTGGCTTTAAAATGTGGCAATGGGAGAATAAAATTGGCTTTTGAGACCAAACAATTGTCTGAACTTTCAGCTGCATCTAAACTTGTATAATGCACACTAATTCAGCAACTTTCCCAGTTTAGGGTGACAGGAAGGTCTTCACAATAGGTATCCTATAATATATATGTGCATTCTAAAAAGATATTGTACTGGTTACTTCCTCAGCAAATTCCAACAAATAAATTTCTCTGCATACAACCACTGGATGTCAATAAGTCCTGCTATGCAAAGTATTGCTATTAAAGTTGTTCCAGCAGACATTTTAATACGCAGTTTTTGATGATTCATCTTGTAGAGGTTCATAATAAACAAGTTCTGAAATTCTATCCATGTTACATACCATGTCTTTAGCTAAATTTTTAGAGATTTCACCTAAATATATCAATCTTTAAAAGTAAATATTCATTTACTTATTATATATCTGAAAATCTGTGTGATAATTAATCCCACCCAAGTTCAAGGATGCCAGAAATGATGGTAGAGTAGGTATGTCTAATTTGGTCTCCCAAAGTCCAAGGCTAAATCTAAGGTGAATGGAGATTTGGGCTAATACAGAGAATAAAAATGAATGTTAGTGCATTCTGTGTGTGTGTGTGTGTGTGTGTGTGTGTGTGTGTGTGTGTGTGTTTGTGTGTGTGTTTACTTGTATGAGGAATAAACTTTCAGGGATCTGCAAAAATTAGTGGAAGAGATAGCCTGCTCAGGAACATGTGGGCACTGCCTTTATACACTCGGATTTATTGGTTCATGTGCTAATTCTCTTTCACAAAGTTTATGGGTTTATAGTAAACACCAAAGAATTAGATGAGGTATTATTGAAAGAAAGTTCACTGCCTGCTATAGTATGAGTAAAATCTCAAAATAATGAGATTATAGGTGATTTGAAGGCTATTTAATTTCTTCCACTGGGTAGGGAAAGGGGTGCTTTTTTTCCTTTTTGTGAATTTGGGTCTTTGTTCTAAATTGACATATTTCTGGAACCTAAGAGAAAACCATAATCAACCAGAATCTAACCTTTCAATCCAGCCAAGAGTTTATTTCATTCGCCCAATTAAAATGTGGTTCCTCTTTAATACCTATTCATAATCTCTTTCAGTCCATATTTTCTCCATTATGTCCAACTCCCACCCATCAGCTGTTAGTTTACAGTAAAAGCTATTTTTAAGATTACAGAATAAATTATTGAAATATGTATTCCCTACTCAACAGACTCATAAAATGCACATTTACCTCCACATTTCATAGCTTATTCATCTAGGCCAGTGGTCAGAAAAAAAGTTGGAGCATGTTTCACATATACCCATTCGCTTCCTCTCTTATTTCTTGTTCATTAGTGAAGACAGCATAAGACAGCAACAGGATTGGAAGAAGACAGAGGATTGAAAAATATTACATATGATCCACCTATTGGAAAGGTAGTCTAATGTCCTACAGAAAGATTCTGCCCCCAGGCTTTCACTTGTAAATCACAACTGTTATAACTCTTCCAGTTACAAGAATGAAAATTTCCTTTATTTTTGTTGTTATGTTGTTTATCTTGGAAAGATAAAGAGCTTTGTAATAACGCCTAAGATAACAGTCTCACAGTTATCTGTGTGATCATATAGGATTGTGTGTTTTATAGTTTTAGGTTTCTTAAGAGGGCTACAACTTCAGAATATTTAATGTAAGGAGTAGGAACCAGGTAATATGAAGAGCAGATAAAGCAATCAGAGATGTTTAGCTTGAAAGAAAGAAGATTTAAGGGCGATATCAGAGCTGTCTTCAAATATTTGAAGGCTTGGCAGTAGATGACCATGGAGCCAAATTTTACATTACCATAATGGGCAGACAAAGAAATGGCAGACAGAAAATTTGGGATTGCAAATTTGAACTATTTTAAGGAATTAATGATAACAATCAGATACAGATTGCTTTAAGGGGTTAGAGATGCAAACAGAAGCGGGTCATAACAGACTTTTGTTGTCAGGGATGCTATAGAGGAAATTTAGGCATTAAACGAAAAGTTAGACTAATTAAGCTTTCTTGATCCTTTCAATTCTGATGTTCTGTAATTGTATGAAATTATACTGTATTTAAGGATCATGGTATTCTCCTATTGTTTGAGCTAACATGAGTGAAGACAATGCATGATAAATGTGGTATAATCGCAATTACTAGATTTGGAGTTGGAAAATTGGGGCTTGAATTTCAGTTCTAGCACTGACACTACTAACTTGGAAATAAAAAAAAATTTAACTTATCTAGGTCTCAGTTCTTTTATTAAAAATAATGATAATTATGCTACCTACCTCACAAGGTTATAATATGGGTTAAATTAGATATTCGGTACAACAAATCTTTAAAGATAACCTAATATGTGCAAGACCATTATAAGCTGAGACTTGAAGATGAGAATGAGAAAACTGCGGCCTAAAACTTTGCTAGGGTTTATAGTACATAAAGAGATAGCTATAATTCAATATGCTAAATGCTATGATAGAGGTGAATTTAAAATAATGTTGGGAAAGTCAGTTTGGTTTAGGAGATGAATTAGAAAAAATATGCAGAAGATGTGCTATAAATCTCATAAGAAAAACAGAATTTAGACAGTATCCAAAGACTACAAGAAATGACAAAACTGTCATTATTTGAAGATGACATGATGCTGTATATAGAGAGCCTTAAATATTTCACCAAAAATATTAGAAATGATCAATAAATTAAGTAAAGTGTCAGGAAACAAAATAAATATTCAGAAAATATTCAGAAATCTTTATACACCAATAAGGAACTATTGGAAAGAGAAATTAAGAATACAATTCCATTTACAACTGCATCAAAAGGATAAAATAGCTAGGAATAAATTTAACCAAGGAGGCAAAAGACCTGTACTTGGAAAATTATAAGAAATTGAAGAAAGAAACTGAAGAAGATAAAAATAAATGGAAGCATATATCATGCTTATGGATAAAAATCAACATTGTTAAAAAGCAACCTACAGATTCAATGCAATCCCTATCAAAATGCCAATGGCATTTTTCACAGAACTAGGACAAATAATTCTAAAATTTGTATGGAATCACAAAAAAAGAAAAAAAGAAAAAAAAACAGAATAGTAACATCAATCTAAAGAAAATAAAAACAAAGCTGGAGTATCTCTGCTACCTGATATCAAACTATACTATAAGGCTATTGTAATCAAAACAGCATGGCACTGGCATAAAAACAGACACACAGATCAATGAAAAAGAATGCAGAGCCTAGAAATAAACCCACACCTATATAGCCTTTTAATTTATGATGAAGGAAGCAAAAATATAGAATGAGATAAAGACAGTCTATCCAATAAAGAGTGTTGGGAAAACTGGACAGATACATGCAAAAATATTAAACTGGATCACCTTCTTATACCATAAACAAGATAAACTCAAAATGGAATAAATACTTAATGTAAAACCCAAAACCATAAAACTCTTAGAAGAAAAGAAAGGCAGTAAACTCCCTGACATTGCTCTTAGTAATATTTTTTTGATATA
>NW_011888800.1:11191455-11196956 GCF_000151845.1 Pteropus vampyrus
TAACTTTTTAATATATTCATATCTATTTTTACTTCAAGTATCTTTAAGCAAGTCTTCCACATCTTCTATTATTAAAATGTTATCTGTATTTTATTATTATATATTAATAAATTTTATTTTAGTTGATAGCATACATCTAGAATTTATTTTAGTATATTTTTAATGTAGGATTCTAAAGCACCCATTTTATTGGTGTAATTAATATGGTTTTGAAGTTTGTAAATGTCTTTAGTATTTGTAAATATAGTACCATTTTATATTTTTAAATTTTTCTTCTTTCTCTCTAAATTTTTTTTGGACTGGCAAAAAGTTCATCTATTTCATTGGTCTTTTCAAATATCACATTTTGAATGTATTGATCATCTCTATTATTTGTTTTCCATTTAATAATTTTATGTTCATTAATTCTGTGTTCTGCTATTCTGTGTTCTACTCTTTTTTTGTAATTTCTAAGACTTATCCTTTTTTTCACTCATATCATAGTTGCTCATATTCCTTTTGTGTTGAAGACTCTTACTCCGAGGCCTTTACTCAGACATTGTAAATGATGGATAAAATCTGTTGTGTGTGTCTCAATAGATTTTCTTTCTGATATGGTAGTTCCCTACTACTCCAAGGGGTTAGTAGCCATGTAGGTTAATAAATAAAGAGGTTCAAGCAATTATAAACAAGATAATACATAAGGAGAGATGGGCAATGAAATTTTAAATAAGCATAATTAGCACTGAAATTGATAACCCAAACTGCAACAAAAGAGAATAAAGAGTTCAGAGATATACATAGTAAAGCTTCCCTAAAATGAGAAATACATTAAACATAGATTGAAAGGGGAAACATATTACCAAGAAATTCTTAGGGTTTTTCTAAGAATGACCTCAAAAATTATATGAAGCCCAAATGATCATCTAAGCCACAAACATACACCAAAGATCCAAGAAAACACATCCCAATGAAATCTAGCCAACCATAGAATGAATCAAAATAAAGAACTAAAAAGTAGAGATACTTTATATATAAAATGATGGATATATAATAAATCCTATGAATGCAGAAACAAGATTAAAAAACTGAAGAAAAATTTATGCAGAACATAAGGTAAAAGTTATAAATTCTGGCAAAATAAAAATAATGTAAGTCATAAAACTCCACAGGATGCATAAGGAAAGAAGAAAACCTGAAGAGTGTTAACTATGTATCTTATAACAAGATGTAGACTGACACTGTCTAAAAGTAAAGTCTGAAGGTGAAAGAAATCTCCGGGACTTCTACTACTGGTAATAGCAGATTCTTGCTAACTCTCTCAATGAGGGTAACAAAATAAAATCTTTTCAAGACATTGCATGTCAATGTAACAATGAAGGATTACAAAGTCAAGATCCAAAGGAAGATGGGCTTGGCGTTGAGAACCACTTTTCAGCTCAAGATCTCTGCTAATTCTAGGAAGTTATAAATAGACTGTAAAACCAATGAATATACTTTTGACAGCAAAATGTATAGATGTGTGTGTGTGTGTAAGGAGTATAGAAAATTGGAGTACCCAGCCCTCTATGTTTTGAGTTGGGGCCAAGGACCACATTTTAGGAAGACCAGCCCACACAGTGACATAAAATTAGTGTCTAATCGTGCGTACATTTGTAGCTGCACTAAAGTAACATAGAAATTCTAGTGCTTTTAGCTTCCTGCAAAGAGTAAATTTAATTACTCTCTAGAGAAAATTAAGATTTTTCTAAGCTTCAAATTATTTTTAAAAATATAATGCCTATATTAAAAATGTAGAAGAAATCATTGCAAAAAAGACATCCAAGAGAGAAAATCAATAGAGAAAAACTTTTTTCATTAAAAAATTGATAAATCTTTATAGTCCTCGAAAAATAATATATTTAAATTATTTCAGAGATGGAGATGAAAGAGAGAGAAAAGCAGGGAATTAAAGAGAAAGAACATAATTTACCAACATCAGAAATAAATGAAAGAGAAAACATTGTTACAGATTCTATAGACAGCAAAAGATTTACAAAAGATATTCTAGTGGTCTCAGTGCAATAAGGTAATAAAAAGATTTTCATTATAAATCTTTAAATTTATAAAGATTGCAAAGAAAAGGTAAATGCTATTTTTCAGAGGTTATAACTATGTATAAAGAAGATCCAAATTTATCCACAATTAGAATTAAAAGTAAATTTAATAAAGTGGCTGAAATTGCAATGAATGCACAAAAAGCAAAAGTTAATTTGCATACCTATACACTAGCAATTGAAAAATGAAATTCTTAAAATGTCATTTAAAACAACAAAATTATATGCCTATATATAACTTCGACAAAAAATATGTAAGACCTCTATAGTGAAAACTACAAAACAGTACTAAAGGAATTAGTAAGATCCACATACATACAATATTCCATATTCAAGGACTGGAAGACAAGTAATGTTAAAATGTCTATTCCCCACAAAATTCAATGCTGTTATTCTATCTATATTATATATAGAGAGAGAAAGTACATATTAATGCATATAATATATATCAATGTGTATGTATATAATTATAGATATAAGGCTGCAGCAAGGCTGGGGACAAGAATAATGTCATGTGCTGTTTGACTTATGAAGTAGAAATAATGTATTAAAAATGGGAAGAGAAAGAAGAAGGAATAAGCCCAACTTAAATTGTGTGCTCTTGGTGCCTCTCTTAACTTACCTTAGTCTTGGACTTGATATATGCAATAAATATAAAAAGCTAATCATTATTCATTAGGGATATTCAATTTAAACTATAAAGAAATACATCACTGTACACATACCAGGTTCTCTAACATTAAAAATACTAAACAATTATTAATGAACATATAGAACAATGAGAATTCTCATACACCGCTTGAGAAAATAAATGGGCAAAGCTATCCACTTACATGTTTATGCTATGAGACATGTGCAAAGATGTTTAAGGCAGCATTATTGTTTTTAAAGTAGAATGAATTTTAAAACTTTTGAATATAACAATGAAAATTAACAAATTAGAAGTACATGTAACAACATTTAATCAATCTTACATGCAAAAATGTTAAGCAAAAAAAGGGGAAAGGAATGTGTATTAGTTTCCTGAGACTGTTCTAAGAAATCATCACAAAATTAGTAACTTAAAAAACAGAAATTTATTCTCATAATTCAAGAGGCCAGAAATCCAAAGTCAGTTTCACAAAGCTACACTCCCTTTTGATTGTTTAGAAGATAATGTGTTAATTGACTCTTTCATCTTGTGAAGCTATATTCCTCATGAACCCTTTTACTATTTTCAAAACCCGCAGCATCACATTTTCAAATCTCTCTGCTCCCACTGTGACATTGCCTTCTGCCCGCTCTTTTATAAAGACACTTGTGATGATATTTAGGGCCCACTCAGATAACCCACCCAGATAATCTCCTCATCTCAAAATTCTTCATTACTTCTACAAAGACCTTGTTTTCAAATAAGGTAAAATTTACAGGAATTAAGATGTGGACATATCTTTGGGGGCTATTATCAGCCTACTTCAAAGTAGATGTATAATTTGCCAACATCGAAAGTAGTCTATGACAAATAGCGGGTATCTTTGAAGAGAAAGGAAGGGGTAGTGATCTATTTTGCAGAAAATTTTTCTTTACCTGAGTGATAGTTGCTGAGGTATTTGTTTTTTGATAACTCCTTAAACTGTATAAATTTTGTACATTTTTATGTTTTGGCCTTACATGTATTTACATATGTATATGTGTAAATGACACATAGATATAAATATAATTAAAATTTAACAAAGAAACAATCTACTGTTTTCATATTTTTCTTTTTTTTAAATGAAAGTGTGATTTTTTAGGAAATAGTTCAGTAAATAAATGTAATACTTTCACATAGCAGATTCTCTTATAAAATCATTTTTTTCATCTATTCTGCTATCTCTGTATAGCCATCTTCCATCTATATACATATCTATCTATCTACTAAAGTTTTAGGATGCATGAAATTTGAAATATATATAACTTTTTATAGCTTTTATAATAAAAGTACATGCTTATTATGTTTAAGTTTCAACAATACAAAAAGTACAAAGAAGAAACAAAAAATTATCCAAAATATATCTTACCAACACAACACTGGGTATTTTGGGCAACTTTGGGTAAATTGTTTTTCTTTATACTTCTTTAGATATTGTTTAAATTTTTAAAATAATAAGCATGTAATATTCAAAGTTATTACTATAAAAATCACGTAAATAAAATTTATACATAAATTATAATAATGACAATAGAGGAATAACTGTTTATACAGGATTTATTTAGTACCTACCATGTCTTAGACATTTTTCTCTATGTATTACATTTGTTTTCTAAGCATCGCAATAATTTTTATGAGAGGCATATAAAACAGAATATCTCATCTACCTTATAGATGAGGAAATAGGAGTGCTTTGTGACTAAAAGTGGCACGGACAACAAACAAATTTGTTGGGATATGGTACCCAAGTCAGCTGGTTTTGAAGTCAAAAGAAAAACTTCTGATATGCTCCACTGCTATCTATAATAATTTAAATTCAGTTATGACTGAATCGGATGACTGTGTTGGTATTTCATACGTGCAGGCTATTCAATAAACTCATCATAAATTATGTACATGTTTGTGTTCTCCCTAAATCTTGCTTTCCTTCTTCATCCTCTGTTGCCTAATCCTTCCCACAAAATACACACAAACACAATTAGTTTCTTGAGATTTGAAATCTTTGCTTATATATATTTTAACACAAGAATCTAGCACAATATCTCACATTTTATGGTCACTCTAAAAATGTTTACTGTGAATGAATTAGTGATTAGATTCTAACATAAACCCATAGCCATCAATTCAGTCACCATATTTCCAAAAAAGAGTTAGTACCCCCATTGAAGCTATGCCCTTTTCATTTACACAGAAGTATTGCAACCCAAACCAGAGTCTGATTAGTAGGCAGTAGTAATCTCTTTCCTGCTTTCTACACAAAAAGACAAACTCACTGCAGTCTACAGCTGCCATATCCACAAGATAGCCATTATAAGAACACTATTGTCTTCCATAAGTGATGCTAACTGAAACAAAGGAGAGATAAAATGATTATCAAAATCAAATGAGTCTTACCACATTCTCTCTTTCAAGATTTTGCATCTGAGATTATCATAAAGGAAAGCAATTCAGAGGTAATCACATGCTTAGTGTGCAAATCGAAAGCATGCTGATCTAATGCCTGACTTCATAAGAGTAGTGTTATACAAATGTAGGTGAAAGAAAACAATCAGGAACCAAAACTGTCTTACCAAAGTGTATAATAAATTAGTGTTTCCACAAAATTTCAAATAGTACTGATTAAGCCAATATGCATTCAAAGCAGCAACAGCCACAATGTCCAGCTTGTGTAAAGAACATAAATCCAATGATTCAAATAGCCCTAATTATCCCAATGTAAGTAACAGTCAGTAAAAGAGCATGCAGCCCTTTCCCTA
>NW_011888800.1:11197006-11199070 GCF_000151845.1 Pteropus vampyrus
ATTATAAGAACACTATTGTCTTCCATAAGTGATGCTAACTGAAACAAAGGAGAGATAAAATGATTATCAAAATCAAATGAGTCTTACCACATTCTCTCTTTCAAGATTTTGCATCTGAGATTATCATAAAGGAAAGCAATTCAGAGGTAATCACATGCTTAGTGTGCAAATCGAAAGCATGCTGATCTAATGCCTGACTTCATAAGAGTAGTGTTATACAAATGTAGGTGAAAGAAAACAATCAGGAACCAAAACAACTGTCTTACCAGACAAAGTGTATAATAAATTAGTGTTTCCACAAAATTTCAAATAGTACTGATTAAGCCAATATGCATTCAAAGCAGCAACAGCCACAATGTCCAGCTTGTGTAAAGAACATAAATCCAATGATTCAAATAGCCCTAATTATCCCAATGTAAGTAACAGTCAGTAAAAGAGCATGCAGCCCTTTCCCTAGAAAATCCTTAAAACAATCTTTTACTGAATTTTTTAAACAGTATGTAGAAAAAACTCCAAAAATAAGAATATAGTAAAGGCAATAATTTCTAAAATGCAATTCAAGTATCATAAAAATAATAGCACTAAACAACTGCTTTTCACAATTCCAGTGTTATCTCAATTTCAGATCGTCTTCTCTTTGCTGTAAATTTTTTTTTAATTTTTAATTTTCTAGACATTTATGCAATTTTTATTTGGAAATAATAAGCTCTAGAAAAATGTTCAATTATATGCCATAGAACCAGAAATGTGGAAACAAACAATTCTAAGATGTAAATATTCCTCAGGATTCATAACTAAATTTTTTTAATTCCTTGTTGAACTAAAAATTGTACCTTTAATTGCATTCCAATTAAAAAAATAAAATGGAACAAAATGAATATTTTAAGAAATGCCAGTTTTCAGTATTTATTTCTCTTTTGTGCCTAACAAAATACTAAATAAATAGTTCATCTTTGCATAAGTAACTACTCGATAGGCTCCAAGAACAACTATTTCATTCTGACAAATAGGCAAATGGTACAGATATGCCTTCCTTGCCTCTAGTATACAGCAAAGAGACAAAAATGACAAACAGTGGGAAAAAGGATGATTTGTTTTCAAAGAAAGACATGTAAAGTCAAGGTATGAATGGAACAGCTTCTCTTGTGAAACAAGAAACAACTTACAATGTCAGAAAAAATAAAGTATTATGTTTCAGCTTTAACGTTATCGAGTATGGTACTATAGTTAACTTAAGGGATCTGGGTCTTAGAGAGAACAAAGTGATCAAGAGTCAGACTTGGCTGCACTTCTTCCAGGTGTTTCCTCTGAGTCTCAATCAAACTAACGCTCCATTATATTTGGAGAATCATTGCTAGACCTTTAATCTGCTTTGTTTTTGCCTTTCATCTGCTTCTTTGTTGCCAAGGAACTGTATTAATTTATTGATTTTTGATTCTGATTTATAAGAATTACAAGAAAAATATTTTAGTGCCAGACCAAGGTACTCAATTTATAAGATGCTGGAAATATTTCGTGAGATGTAGTCTTTCCATTGAGTTACTAGAGCACTTAATTGGCCTTTAAAATAATAGGTGTGATTTAGAAGCCTGATGCTATATTACAAAGTGCTGCTAGCTCATATCTGTCCTTTTCAAGCTTAATGAACAAGTCTTTATTCAGCTTCCCAACACTCCTATGGTTAATACTTGATAGAGCACAATATTTTCACCCAGAAAGGGAAGATCAATACATTTACTCATAACTCCTAATTGAATAGCCAATCTACAGTCGAAATTTAGTCTACATGTTTCTAGTAATTTATATGTCTGAGGGAGTTTTAGATTCACTAGATTCTGTACTCTTGGGCACTGGTAAAAAATGTGCTGCCAGAACATGGGAGATTGATTTGGTTTCATTGCTGATACTCACAAAATCTTGATTTCCCCTGACTTCTCACTCAGCAGCTAGTAGGGAAATGTAATAGTGACAATACCATAGCACTTTTCTCTGAGGAGCTCAGAATATTTTCCAAGCATCTCTTCATTAATCCTCACAACATTCTTATGAAGTTAACAAGCAGAG
>NW_011888800.1:11199120-11204410 GCF_000151845.1 Pteropus vampyrus
TGGCTGCACTTCTTCCAGGTGTTTCCTCTGAGTCTCAATCAAACTAACGCTCCATTATATTTGGAGAATCATTGCTAGACCTTTAATCTGCTTTGTTTTTGCCTTTCATCTGCTTCTTTGTTGCCAAGGAACTGTATTAATTTATTGATTTTTGATTCTGATTTATAAGAATTACAAGAAAAATATTTTAGTGCCAGACCAAGGTACTCAATTTATAAGATGCTGGAAATATTTTGTGAGATGTAGTCTTTCCATTGAGTTACTAGAGCACTTAATTGGCCTTTAAAATAATAGGTGTGATTTAGAAGCCTGATGCTATATTACAAAGTGCTGCTAGCTCATATCTGTCCTTTTCAAGCTTAATGAACAAGTCTTTATTCAGCTTCCCAACACTCCTATGGTTAACACTTGATAGAGCACAATATTTTCACCCAGAAAGGGAAGATCAATACATTTACTCATAACTCCTAATTGAATAGCCAATCTACAGTCGAAATTTAGTCTACATGTTTCTAGTAATTTATATGTCTGAGGGAGTTTTAGATTCACTAGATTCTGTACTCTTGGGCACTGGTAAAAAATGTGCTGCCAGAACATGGGAGATTGATTTGGTTTCATTGCTGATACTCACAAAATCTTGATTTCCCCTGACTTCTCACTCAGCAGCTAGTAGGGAAATGTAATAGTGACAATACCATAGCACTTTTCTCTGAGGAGCTCAGAATATTTTCCAAGCATCTCTTCATTAATCCTCACAACATTCTTATGAAGTTAACAAGCAGAGGGATTATTTCTATTTTACCGTAGGAATGAAAGTCTTCCATGGATAGGTGACTTATCCAGAATATCATAGGCTATCAATAAAAATCAGGATCAGAATTACATTGGTTGAAAGTAAAGATCAGGTTTTGTGTCACTGTGACAAAAAAAAAAAATTATGATTATATTTATCAATTCTTTGTTTTCATTTTTCAGTTTTATAGTATACTAATGTATTTCTATATTAACATTGTCTTATTTTACTTTTCATTTTTTGAGGTTCTTGGTATGAATTATTTTGTTTGATGTTGATTTTCTTTTTTACGCATGGCAGGCATTTAATACTATGCACAATATTCAGTAGAGCTATGATCTCATTACCCAAATCTTGATACAGTGTTTTGGAAATTTCCTAAATAAATTAACCGTGCTCTTTCCTTTAACTTCCTTGTAGAAGGTCTCATCTCATCAATAGTCTTATTTAGTGCTCTCACTTTTATAATTACCTAGATTGCCTATAATTTTTAAATTTTTATCCCTGAATTTACCGATATTTATCATGATTATTTTGGTTCTTAATCTTGATGAGATGGTTTTAGGTTTTCTTATCTAAATTTTATATTCTAATTTCTAGTTTGGGAGTATTTTCTTATAAAAGATAAATATTGTATAGTTTGAATTTTGCTCCCTAGTTGCTTTGCTATTTAGATGACCATATTTATTGATACATATATAAGAAATACAGAATATGGATAAATGTGTGCACTTTTAGCCTGTAAAAATTGTAGTCTTGAATTAAACTCTGAAATTAATATAACCCAATGGGATTCGAATTTGCTTTACATTGGCTGGGCATATCTTTGTCCATTTCCAACCTCCTCTGCTCTGACCAACACCTGTACAATTTCTCTGGGTTGTAAGATTTTTTGTAAGCATTATAGAGCAAAGATTGCTTTTTACTGATTCATTCTGGTATTCTTTGCCTTCTGGTAAGAAAATAAAATCATTTATATTTATCATCCTTCCTAATAGTTGCCTTGATTTTATCATGTTTTCTATGCTTTGAGATGTTTCATATTTTACCTAAATTTTACTTTTCGTTCTGTTCTTATAATGGAGTTCAGAAACTCTTAACATATGTTTAGTGGGTCAATTTCATCAACAGCTCCTTAGTAAAAATATCAGAGAGTGATCATTCAACCTGGTCATCCTACAGGGTTTGTAGAAGGAATTTTGAACCAGGCAGGTCTGTGTTGGGATCTTAATTCTGCTGTTCAACAGCTAGACAAGTGGCTCCTACTGTGGGATGTATGTATAACTAGAGATCGGCAAGATTATCCAGTGGGGTGTTAAAAGAAAATTTTAGTAATTCTATATACTTTTTAATCTAAAATTACCTTCTTTTTAATCTAAAAATTGGAAAGAAAAATAAGCTTTCCTAACATTACCATATAGACTCACAGCATTGTCCCCAATTGGTTTTAACATCAAAAGGTTGTGTTATATCAATAGCAGCTGAACAATCCTGAGGACAATGGGAGTTTCACCTTACAGAGAGAGTGGCAATAATGTCCTCTATTGTTTGCTAATTTTCAGCACATTGTGATCTATTGCAATTACTATGTACCCAGTTAAATGGTTTTAACTAACCTTCATAAAATGATCGAATGAACCAAGATTTCTAAATAGGTATTACATATTTAACATAATCATAATTATCTTAGTTAAGTAACAAGCATAAGAAAAGGGCAAAACCTTTCAAATAAGCTAGGTCTATGTCAGCCTCATTTCTAGGGTCAGAATCAAAATACATCTGACAAAACTTAGCCAAAATTATTTTAATTATCAGAAAAATTATTTGAATAGATTTATTCACATAAATTTCTATAATGAAATAATAATAAAGGAAAATAAATAAATTTAAAATTATTATTGCTCCTTTAATTTTTATATTATTATATTATTTTTATATTATTTTTTATACTTCCATATAGCACATGAACAATTTACAAGTTATAAATGTACAGTTTGTATAAAATGCTTTTACTGAGATGGTTGCAATGAACAAAGTTGGAGACTTTTGACATTTGACCTTCTTCAGAACCAGGAATATGTTTATCTTGTTCATCCTTGTATTCCTAAAGTCCAGGTCTACATCCTGTGGAACTAATTATGCAATTTAAGTGCATATGCTTGTTGCCATAAACTAATCCCTAAAGAGTCTTCTCTTTTCTCACTGTAAATTAAAAATGCTACAGATTATTTAGTAATGATTCAATAATAAAAGCAGATAATTCATAATTGCCTGGTATTGTCTGTACATGATTGTGAGCAATGCTTGGTAACAGGTAGATGTTACCATATTATAACTTTTCTAGATACTTAAATGACATACAAATGGATTCTTCCTCTCATATCTATATCCAGCTCAATGGTCACAGTTTCCAAGTTCAGATTAATGGTATAGTCTGACAGACATACTGCTGGACATGAAAAGAGTTATGCCCACAGATTACTTAGTTGCTGAGAAAATGTTCTGGGAAAATAAACCTAAATTGATGCTGCCTGTTGACATAATTTACTCATCTCCTCTGCCATTTTAACAAATAACTCTAACAAAAATGGGCCATTCAAAGATAATAAAAAAGATACCACTATTATTCCTGTGCAAAATATATTTCAGACTAAATAGAGAAAAGCAACAGGGGCAATATGACAATAAAAGGTAGATAGGAATGCATATCACATTAACTATTACTCAGCCACAAATTAATGAAAATTTGGAAAATATTGTCCCATAAAATAAAAACAAAAAAACTTCCCAAACAATAGGGCTCCTCTTACATAAGTGTTAAAAAATGAGATAACGAAGCTTAAAGCTAGTTTTTATTTTTTACTCTGGGAGAATGTTTTTAAAGTATAAAGATGATGTAGACCATAACTGTAATATCCATATTTTAGAGATACTATAAGTATTAGTAACTGATGCTAATACTTAAATAGTTATAGATTTAGCATCTTAAATTCCAATTTTAAATGTAACTATTAATTATTTTAATATGTAACTAGTAATTATTTTAAGCATTGCTTTTTCCAGTTGAAAACTATAGTTTGCTAAGTAGCCAGTAGTTGTTTAACATTTAAGAAACTTAAGATTCACCATTTTGTAAGTCTGATTTATTAGCTCTATAAAGATTAAGTACTCTGGAAGGTTTTTTTTTGTTAGTCAGATAATTAAAATGTTCACAAAAATAACTGAATATATTAAATTTATAAATGCAGTTTAAAATCTTTAAGGGAGTTTAAGGAACCAAACAGTCTCCCTTAAAAAATTACTTTTAAAAGTACTAGATTTGTAAATAGAACAATATTTTTAAAATTGTTAAGTGTTTTTAAATTTTTATCTTAATATGCTGCACATTAATTTAAAATACTGAATTCATTGTCAGTACTCCTTTTTATATTCTAAAGTCACTGTGAAAAATACCCCAAAATGCCCACTGCTACTGAAAAATTCTGTAAAGCAAAGTCCTGCATAGATTTTGCTTTCCATGAATTGATGATCATGCATCAATTCCTTCTTCTTGTTACTTTGTTCTTAATTTTAAAATGTTATGCATCCACATAAGTTAAGGAGTCAAGCAGTCCTTAAAAGTTTATGTAAAATGGCAGTATCTCATCCCTTCCATTTCATTTCTCCCCCCTCAGAAGATACTATTTTCAATTAATTTAGCATTCTTTTTGGACTTCTATAACTCTGAATACTAGTCTAATACTGAAACTTCATTATTGTTTATCATTAAGTATTTATTATTGATTTAGCATTATGATAACTAAAGATTTAATTCTCTTTCCCATCCTTTCTATATAATTATATTGTAACTTTGGATCAATAGTAGTATTCATATTATTATGTCTATGTTAATGCTACTCATAGCTAGCCCATTTAGCATGAATGATTTTATTTCTCTCCTACATAATATTTTTTAAGTTGATAATTTTCTTATTAGTTTTATATATATGCATCAAAAATGAGTTCGGATTCTACTCCAATTATCTAATGTGTCTGTCAACACATTCACAAACATTAGATATTTATATCCGTTTTATCTTTCTGAAGAATTTTTTTCTCCAGTTCTGATTGTCACGCATGCTCTATTTCTTTAACAACCTGGAGATTACTAACACTCTTGCCCTTCTTTTTCCTCATTTACTACTCAATTTTGTGAAATGTGTTGAGATATTATGCATTAAGAGTATCACTTTAGAACCTTGCATGTAGAAAATCATATCTGATTGAGAGTTTGGCTAAGTATATGATTCTACATGGAAAGTACTTTTCTCTTACAATTTATAAGATTTTAGTCCATTGTCTTCTAGTGACCTATTTTAATTTATCACCTCAGAAAGCTTGAATTGCCATTTGTTTTTTCTCAGTGTGCCGATTTTCTTCACTATTTTTCTTGGTGTTGGTATAGGTCTATTTCCATCCGCTAGTGAACCCTGGTGGAGACATTCAATTTGAAAACTC
>NW_011888800.1:11208765-11210855 GCF_000151845.1 Pteropus vampyrus
TACAAGGGAGCACCTATAAGACTGGCAGCTGATTTCTCAAAAGAAACTATGTAAGACAGAAGGGCTTGGCACAAAATATTCGATGTGATGAAGACCTAGGATCTACAACCAAGAATAATTTATCCAGCAAAGCTATCATTTAGAGTTGAAGAACAGATAAAGAGCTTCTCAGACAAAAATAAGCTAAAGGAATTTATCATCACCAAGCCAGTATTACAGGAAATGTTGGAGGAACTTCTCTAAGAAGAAAAAATATGTATCAAAAACAGGAATAAAGAATAGTAACAACTACATTCCTATCAATAAGTACCTCAAGTGGAAAAGAATTAAGTGGATGAATGGATAAGAAAACAAGACCCCTACATGCTGCCTACAAGAAACTCACTTCATATTAAAATACACACACAGACTAAAAGGAAGGGGATGGAAAAAGATATTGCCTTGATGGACCTAGAAGGTATTTAAGTCAAACAGGGAAAGATAAATACCATATGATTTCATTTATATGTGGAATCTAAGGAACTAAAAGAACAAACTAATCAAAAAGAGACTCATAAATATAGTGGACAATTTGGTGACAGAGAATTTTCAAGAGTTCTATTATGATTTTTAGTAATTCATTTTATGTTACATATGTTCTTGAGTATGTTATCTTATCTCCAAGAACATTAATGGTAACTTTCTTTCCTTCCTGTTCACTTCTAGTAGTTTTATTTATTTTTGTCTCTTTGTTTTACCTTACTGGTTATCCCCAGATTCTCATAGTTGTTGAGACTATTTATGTTCAAGAGCAGTGAAATAAATGTTAACAATAATCCATAAGTTCATAAGTAGTAATTTTCAATTGTGGCCTCACTGCAGGTAATCTAAGTGGACTATTTCCTTGGGGGGAAACTCTTATACTCTTAAGCCTACTCTTAAGCCTATTCTTTAGACTTTCCTATAAAGTTATTTCTTCTAGTCTCCTTTTCTGAGGGTATAGGACTAACAAATCTTCACACTGTGAACCAAGAGAGGTATACAGACTGGAGAAATCTCAACTTTCAGTAGTTAATGTTTGTTTTAGCCCTCTATTTTCTGTATGACCAACCATGTTGGTATCTCTCATCCCGAGAACTCCTGTTTTATCTTCCCAGGGGTTAACTATCTGTTTTTCTATCAGGGAACCAATAGGCATTCACTAGACTTGGTGAATTTGACATTACAAACACACTTCCAACCAATTTTCTGGGTTTTTATCTCTACTTTTACCTCTATTTTCACATATATCTTGTGCCAACTCATGAGCCTTTGAGTGGTCAGATCTCCCCAGTGTCAGCGTAGAATTTTGCTCTCTTTGAGCTACTAAGTCAGTTTCAGTCCTCTGTGGATTTCCTATCTTCAAAAATATTGCTGATTTCTCTTTGCTTCTTTAGGTTTATATCATTTAAATAAAATATTTATCATCATTGTATAGAGTTTCAAGTCTATATGAATTTAATATGCCTATTTGCTCAGATGTCTGAACCTACTCTTGCTCTTTTCTGAAGAACAGAATAACCTATCATCGCATTGAGCAACTATTCTTCAGTTAGGTTTAGGGTTTTTCATGGTGTTTAATTTTAACAAAATTGATGGGGTTTCTTTTCTTTTTTTTTTTTTTTTGATATTTGTTTCTGTTTTTAGTTGTTTTAAGAAAGAAACGGAGGTCATAGATATGTTTCCTATGCTCTCATTAACCAAAAGAACAGTTTGAATAACACAAGAATTAACTTCTCCATTAAATACAACAAGATCTTTGTTTTTCAAAAGATACATATATATCTATTCATAAATTAAAGTATTTGGGATATCAGCTAACTTTTCATCAGTGGTTTGTTTCTTAGGGAAAGGGGAAGGTGTGGCTAGTAGGACTGTGGAGAGAGGAAGATTTCAATTTACATTTAATCCACCTCTGGACTGTCTGAGTTTTTATAATGATCATTTTTAAATGCTATTTCTTAAAAGAAAAAAGAAAGGAGAATATCAGGTAACACTGCAGCCATTGTAGTTTTTCTAAATAATTATTTTCTGCCTTCATGTTGTGATAATGGGTGTCTACTAAGGAAAGA
>NW_011888800.1:11210905-11219236 GCF_000151845.1 Pteropus vampyrus
CAGTTTGAATAACACAAGAATTAACTTCTCCATTAAATACAACAAGATCTTTGTTTTTCAAAAGATACATATATATCTATTCATAAATTAAAGTATTTGGGATATCAGCTAACTTTTCATCAGTGGTTTGTTTCTTAGGGAAAGGGGAAGGTGTGGCTAGTAGGACTGTGGAGAGAGGAAGATTTCAATTTACGTTTAATCCACCTCTGGACTGTCTGAGTTTTTATAATGATCATTTTTAAATGCTATTTCTTAAAAGAAAAAAGAAAGGAGAATATCAGGTAACACTGCAGCCATTGTAGTTTTTCTAAATAATTATTTTCTGCCTTCATGTTGTGATAATGGGTGTCTACTAAGGAAAGAAATCACTATGTGCAGTCATGATATAAGGATAAACGAAAGAAAGATTACCCATCTCGGTGCCCTGGCTTCCCCCCACACCTGAGCAAGCTGGGAAGCCATGGGGTCCAAGCATCTATATACACTAGTGAAATAGAGATATTTTGCCAAAGGATATATTCTTGATAGTGAAAATATTGTTAAGTAAGAAAAAAATACATAAAATATGATAAGGAAAACTGTGGTTCAGTGATGAAGATTTTCATTTTTGTTTTGTTTTTGAGATAATAGTTATAGCAATATTACAAGGTAAATTTGACTCATAATAATTTCTGGCAAAATAATGGATAGTATTGATGACCTTTTTGTCCCATGAGTATTGAATATTTTTCTAAAACTAAAAGGAAACAATAACTTTAAAATACCATCACAAGATTATACAATTAAGTGCTGCTTTTTAGGGAATGGGTTTAAGTACTAAAGGAATTCAGAAAGGACAATGATCAAGAAGGGAATAGATAAGAAAGGAAAAAAATTAAGCCAATCATTGAAAGATAGTTAATAGTTATATGGCAGAATGTAAAAGAAAGAGCATTCGTAGCCAGGAGAACTCAAGATGAAGTCTTGAGGTTTCAAAAGGAGAACACATAGGAAGGGCAGAAAAGAATATTTATTCTGTTTGGAAGCTGAGTTGGAAATATTTTTTTTTTAAACTTAGTTAAGTATTGTGGGATCAAGGAATAGAGAAAGATTAAAGAAATGAAGAATTTAGATATAAAGAAAAAAATAGAAAACATTTGTAGGTTTCTGATTTAAGAAAATGCAGTGCTTAAAGTCACATGATATGTTATTCTGTCCACAGAATTAATGATAAATCAAAAGGAATAAAAGTCAGATAACCAGATTCAACTTCAACATAGCAGTTGTAGCCTGAAACATTCATTTTCAAATAGTTCCCATCTAACTGGAATCTTTAGTTTACAATTACTTTACATTTATAGTCTCTACTGGAAATAGTTCTCAACTTCTTCTTTAGTTGAAAAATCATTAACTATTATTAACTATTTTGTTTTCATAAGAACTGGTCCTCCAGAGAAGATATAAACCATTATGTTAAGAAGGTTAATGTGGGTCTTACAACACACAACGCTGGATAAAATTTGAATGTTTAAAAGTTACTAAAATGAGGTCCCCAAAAAAGAGAACTGAAATTCACCACAGAATAGGGAGAAAGAGAGGGAGCCTTAAACAATTAAAATCACAATATATTAGAGAGATATATTTGCCTATGTTATTCTAGGGAGAAAAAGATAGTGTATATCACTACAGAAATGTCAATAGTTATGTTCTACCTACTCCAATGATAAAAAGATAAAAAAGATTATTGTTATAAAATATGAGAATATTGAATTCTCATGTTGATATGATACTGCAGTATCCTATATATTGTTTGGAACATAAAATTGGGGGCAAATATAGATTTTTAAAAATACTTCTAATGAAAATTAGTAACTTTAATGTGAAATGTAATCATGCAAAGACTGTAATGATTATTTAAATAGAATTTCTAACATTATATTAGAAGCTTTCTCCATGTATTTATTATATAAAAATATTCCAAGAATGTTTGCTTACTTTGGTAAAATTATTCATCGCATATGTTCAAGAATCAAGCAAATTGCACAAACTTTATTTTTAGAATTTATCTATTAGAGATCTAAAATAAAGTATAACTTACATTCATCCAGGAAATTTTTCTAGATAAACTAACTCCTTGAGTTAACTTGTTGGCTGTTGACATTCAATCAATTTTAAACTAAAAATATACAAAGTTGTAATAAAACAAAAGATGGAGATGTTCAAAGTCAAAATTGAAAGATAGAACCAGAGCTATCCTGAAATAAAATTTCCTCTGAAAAGGTAGAGAAGATCTTCATACAAAAATCAGAATTTATAAACTCTTTCACCAAAAGAACATACAACCAACTAATTAATAGTTGATTTTTACACAATTCTTTTACATGGAGGTAAAAGAAAAAAAATTTTAAACTAAAATCTCTTTTAAATTCAAAAGTCTTAAAGTTTCAAAAAATTAATTTAGATAAGAAATTAATGTCAACTAAATTCCACTGCAATAAAGTTCTCCATCAACTTTTACCTAACACTTTTAGTTTTTCATTGTAAAGCTTACCTTTAACCACTATTTTGCGAGCTATTAAAAAGAGATGGTAAATTCTCTCATTTATGTTCACTTATTAGCTGAAATAATTCTTGAAAGAATAATTTCTCCCCAATGTTTTTTTGGTTACCCCCAAACAGTTTGAATAGGAAAACCAAGATAAATGTTTGATTTCCTCCATTTTCAAAGTAATGGATTGGTGCTTCAACCATCTTCAATCATGATCAAAAAATTATTTCCCATAGTAAAAATTTTAAATGTTTGAAAATCAATGATGAATAATCATTTACCCCTCAAAATTGCATAAGTGTCTATTATCTATTAGGGTCTATACTCCAACCATAGAGGGAAGGGGACCAGGTTAAAAATTCCTGCCCAGACATCAGCAAGATGGAGGAATAGAAATCCTCAGGTCTTCTTTCACCCACAGACATTGACTCAATAATACACAGACCAATGTCTTTTGTGAAAAACCCAGGAATCAGATGAGAATTATGCACCCCAGCCAAGTAGTAAACCAACTGGATGAAAGCTGGTAGGAAAATTTATGGCACCTACTCATGATAGTCCCTCCCTCTAGCACAGTACAATACAACTGGGAAGAATCTCCCACTCCCAGCTTCTCTTTGGAAAAAATCTAGATCATACAAATAACATTCTGACTTTTTGGAGGGACTATCCAAGGGACCAGCTTCTGTCTTGCCTGAATCTAAATGCTGACAGGAAAAAGCATCAGGTCGGAAACCAAAGGCAATGGTTTGTAGCATTCATTCACCATAACCTCTCCTCTTGGCTCAGTATAAAATAAGTAGATAAAAATTCTCAACTTCTGGACTCTCCCTAGGAAGGGAAAAAGTTGGAGTATGTCTGCAATGTTCCAGGTTTTCCAGGGGCTACCTAAGGGACTGATTTCTGTCTTGCCTATCTCAGAATGCTGATGAGACCCAGCATATTCTGGATGTCTAATTGCTACTGAAAACAAAAGTGTGCTGAGAGGCTTGTTACTGCACCAGAGGGCACAGTACAGCAAACAGAGGCCAATACAGTTCAGCAGCCTATCCCTCAAGGAACAAAGAAAAGAGTGAAGCATGTATCCAACATTCAGGCTTTTAAGGGTGCTGCCCTTGGGACTGATTTCTGTCTCATCTTACTTGGAGCACTGATGGGACACAGCATATTCTACAAATCTGGGGGTTGCTAAGAATAAAAGAGACCTGGGATGTTTGGAACAGCTCCAGAGAACTCGTAGACAGACACCAGAGGGAGTAAGAAATTATGAGCTCATGACAAAAGAAACTACCAAATTCCTCTAATCTGAAATTTAAATGCGTATATCCAGAAAAATTGCATTCACAGAAAGATTTGAGAGGTCTCCAGAATCCTCAACCAGGATGACTGGTGAAGGGCTTTCTTCGTACAAAACCAATCTCTAAAGACTGAAAGAGTGGCAGTTTTTTCAAATGCTCTGATCCCAATACAAAGTTACGAGGCACTTGAAGAAACAGGGAAACGTGGTCCAATCAAAAGAACAAACTAAATCTCCAGAAACTGAACCTAAAGAAATAGAGGTGTAAGAATTATCTAACAAGGAATTCAAAATAACCATCATAAAGGTGCTCAATGAACTCAGGAAAACGATGTACAGACAAAATAAGAATATCACCGAAGTAGTAGAAATATAAAAAAAGAAACAAAGAGATGCTTTGGAGCTGAAGAATACACTGAATTGAAAAATTCATTAGAAGAGTTCAATATCAGATTTGATCAATTAAAAGAAAGAATTAGTGAACTCAAAAACAAATCATTTAAAATTATCCAGTCAGAAGAGCAAAAAGAAAAAAGAATGCAAAAGAGTGAAGAAAGACTAAGGGACTTACTGAACACCATCAAGCAGAACAATAAATGCATTATATTAGTCCCATAAGGAGAAGAGAGGGAGAAAGGGGGCAAAGTTTCTTTGAAGAAATAGTGCCGGAACTTTTCCCAAATCTGGGGAAGTAAATGAACATCCAGATTCAAGAAGGCCAACAGGCTCCAAAAATGATGAAACCAAAAGAGTGCAAACTAAGATATATTATAATCGATTTGTCAAAAGTCAAATACAAAGAGAGAAGTTAGGAGCAGCAGAAGAAAAGTGACTTGCCATATACAAAGGATCCTCCATAAGACAGGAGATGTCCCAGCAGAAACCCTGCTGTCCAAAATGCAGTGAGATGATATGTTCGAAGTGCTGCCAAAAAAAAAAACCAAAAAACAAAAAACAAAAAACCTGCCAAAAATATTATACCAGGCGAAATCTGGACTTCAAATGTGAAAGAGAAATAAAGACTTTCCTAGAAAAACAAAAGTTGAAGGAATTCCTCACTACTAGACCAACTTCACAAGAAATACTAAAGGGAGACCTTCAATCTGAAACAAAAGGACATTTGACAGCAACACGAAAACATATGATGGTAAATATATAGAATAATATGAAATGCTGTAACACAGTAACAGGTATTTAAAACACTTTTTATTCTGTTATAAAAGTTAAAATACAAAAATATAAAAAAAACTATATAAAATATGTTAATGGGTACACAATATAAAAGATGTAATTTGCCACATTAAAAACAAAGTCTGTGGGGAAGGGAGAGGTAATAGAGCTTTTGTATGTAATTAAAATTAAGTGGTCAGCTTAAAATAGACTGTTACAACTATGTTTTCATAAACTGCATGATAATCATAAAGAAAATGCCTGTTGAAGATGCACAAAAGAAAATAAATCAAAACATGTCTTTACAAAAATATCAATGAGACGCAAATCAAGACAGCAAAACAAAAAAAGAGGGACAAAAATAACTGAACAAATAATAAGAAAACAATGAACAAAATGGCAATAGTAAGTCCTTCTCTATTAGTAAATACTTTAAAAGTAAATGAAATTTACTTTTCCAATCAAAAGGCACAGGATGGTGAATAGATAAAAAGAGATCCAATTACATGCTTTCTACAAGGGACTCACTATAGATTTATGGACACACAATGCTGAAATAAAAAAGATGGAAGAAGATATCCTATGCAAATAATAACCAAAACAAAAGAAGGGTAACCATACTTGTATCAGACAAAATCAATTTTAAGCCAAGAACTGTCATGAGAGACAAAGTATGTGTGTATATATACATACACATATACACATATATACATATATAAGTATATATACATATATATACATATATATGACTTTATAATGATAAAAAGGTCCAATAACCAGGAAGATCTAACAATTATAGACATATATGCACTCAACATTAAAGCACCCAAATATATGAAGCAAACCTTGACAGAACCGAAGGGAGACAGTAACACAAAGATAGTAGATTTCAATACACCACTTTCAAAAGGTATAGAACTTTTAGACAGAAGAATAAGGAAACAGAGGACTTAAACAACAATATAGATCTAAAAGACATACACAGAGCATTACATTTAACACCTTTTCCGCTTGGAAAGAACTTTGAATTTTACTGTGGATGGGATGGGAAGCCACTGAAAGCAAAAGTGTATTTTTAAGCAGAAGAGTGAAATGATCTGTCTTAAAATTTAAAGAGATCGTTCTACCTCCTCTGCGAAATAGCGACTGTAGTGTAAAACTAGGAACAGAGAGACTAGTTAGGGACTTATTGCAATATTCTTATGTGAGAAATAGTGGATATGATAAGAGGTCATTAGACTCCAGCTACTATTTCTTCCAGACATCAGGGCTCAAAGATTTTCAGACTGCCCAGGTCTTCCTCATAGTTTTTACATTTATTTCTTAAGTGTAAACATAATCCCTTCACATCCATGCATCTTAGATCTGGATCCTATTTAGGGAGTCAGCAGACCATTCCAGTTTACTGTCTTATCAGTATCCAGTCTTCATTTATTTTGATATTACTTAATATAGTAATATGAGGTTAGAAGCATAGTGAAAAGTTCCTCTATGTCCACACAAGCACCAGAAGAATAGATACATCTATTCAGTTTTCCTGTTAACATACCTTATCACATAAGGGAACAATTATAAGGGATATATAAAGAGTTTTTCTGCTCATTTTCGGGATGATTTTTCTTTGTCATAAAAAGAAACCAAGGCATTTTTGCTTCTAATTATTACTTTTCACAAATTCACTACTGTCTCTTACTGAATTATTGGTGCTTTTCCTAATATCATGTCATAATGTTGTCCTACATTTAAATTTTCAATGGCCTGAGTTTTCGTCTTTTCAGTGCCTTCATGTTTATCTTAGTAAAAAGTTGGGACAGGCAGCAATGGAGTCACCTGATCAGATTTCATTTTCATCCACCATCAGTTTTAAATAAGGAAAAAAACATCAACATTTTTTCTCCTGACTTTGCAAAGAATTTCCATGGAGAGGAAAAGAAATCAAAATAGCTGCAAAATATTACAAACCAAGAAACCATATGAGGTGAGAGTCAAAATGAGAAAAATGTCCACATTACTTTGGGCAATGCAACTCCAGGAAAATAGTAACTTAGCATCTGAGAGCTAAATAATTCTAGAGGAATAAATATACATTCTGGTATTCAGGGGGAAATTACATCATAGAGATATTAGGTCTATTAAAACATATATTTGTAGACATGTTGGTGTGAAAATTGCTTTTAGAAATAGGAAAGAGAAAAGCTCACCTTATTTGTCTAGCAATTCTAGTGGGTCCTTTTCACTAAAAGAGAACCATCCATATGATTATAACAGTGAGAGTGTGAATTGCAATACATTTCAAATTACATGAAAAGCTAAAGAAAATTTCTCAGTTTCAGGTCATTGAGAAATGTCTCTTTATAGTGTCCCTAAATTCTGTGATTTTATGAATAATTCAGAGCAATGATTTTACCTTCTTTCTCTACAACTGCATTTGGCAAGTTGCCACTTCATTGCTGTTGCAAAAACACAGCTGAGGTTCTTAGAATGGGAATAATGTTTAGGATGTATTTATCCATAATGAAAAATATTATGAAAGGGGCAACTAAGGTACAGCTTATAGGGTTTTCAATTCTGATAACTAAAACAGACTTAGCCTCAAGGAAGACTGGCATCTTGATAACTATTGGTGGTGTAAAGGAAAGACAATAGCATTGGGCCAGACTGGGGAAGGTGAATTCAACTTGGTTATACATCTGTCACCCAAAGCAAAGCAAATTCAAGCTTGAATGGAACTGATATTAATACTGAAACATTTATTTGATACGTAGAGATAGTAGCAGACAAGGATGGCCATGTGAGTGTTTTGTGTTTTGTTTTTTGTTTTTGTTTTTTTGTTAGAGCAGACTCCAGTTACTGGAATATGAAACCAAAAAGCACTAGGCAATTTATCAGTATATCAATGAAAAATACATGGGACAGTAATGTAAATCCAGCAGGGGAATTATATTAATTTGTAATCAAGGCAAAATTTTAATCATAACTAATTAAATTAGGAAAAATACACTAGACTTGGTTCATGAGAAACCTATCATTCATTGTGTACCTTGATTCAGGACTTAAAGCAGTGATCCTAATTCTAGCTCAAGTCTGGTTTAGTATTCTCAAATGCTTTCAGCCTTTGGTAGAGACAGGCTTCATAATGAGAGTAGTTGAGCATGCAGGTGTCAGCCTAGAGTGGAAAGAGACCAGGAGAAGCAGAATTCTATCCTTGAAAAACCTGACCTGTAGTTAATATCCTTCCCATTTCAAATAGTAAGATCAAAGTCTTCATCAGCAGCCTTACTTACCACCACCAACACCCTCCCAGATGATCTCCATGATTCAAGGAAATTAAAAGAAG
>NW_011888800.1:11219286-11221370 GCF_000151845.1 Pteropus vampyrus
CTGAGAGCTAAATAATTCTAGAGGAATAAATATACATTCTGGTATTCAGGGGGAAATTACATCATAGAGATATTAGGTCTATTAAAACATATATTTGTAGACATGTTGGTGTGAAAATTGCTTTTAGAAATAGGAAAGAGAAAAGCTCACCTTATTTGTCTAGCAATTCTAGTGGGTCCTTTTCACTAAAAGAGAACCATCCATATGATTATAACAGTGAGAGTGTGAATTGCAATACATTTCAAATTACATGAAAAGCTAAAGAAAATTTCTCAGTTTCAGGTCATTGAGAAATGTCTCTTTATAGTGTCCCTAAATTCTGTGATTTTATGAATAATTCAGAGCAATGATTTTACCTTCTTTCTCTACAACTGCATTTGGCAAGTTGCCACTTCATTGCTGTTGCAAAAACACAGCTGAGGTTCTTAGAATGGGAATAATGTTTAGGATGTATTTATCCATAATGAAAAATATTATGAAAGGGGCAACTAAGGTACAGCTTATAGGGTTTTCAATTCTGATAACTAAAACAGACTTAGCCTCAAGGAAGACTGGCATCTTGATAACTATTGGTGGTGTAAAGGAAAGACAATAGCATTGGGCCAGACTGGGGAAGGTGAATTCAACTTGGTTATACATCTGTCACCCAAAGCAAAGCAAATTCAAGCTTGAATGGAACTGATATTAATACTGAAACATTTATTTGATACGTAGAGATAGTAGCAGACAAGGATGGCCATGTGAGTGTTTTGTGTTTTGTTTTTTGTTTTTGTTTTTTTGTTAGAGCAGACTCCAGTTACTGGAATATGAAACCAAAAAGCACTAGGCAATTTATCAGTATATCAATGAAAAATACATGGGACAGTAATGTAAATCCAGCAGGGGAATTATATTAATTTGTAATCAAGGCAAAATTTTAATCATAACTAATTAAATTAGGAAAAATACACTAGACTTGGTTCATGAGAAACCTATCATTCATTGTGTACCTTGATTCAGGACTTAAAGCAGTGATCCTAATTCTAGCTCAAGTCTGGTTTAGTATTCTCAAATGCTTTCAGCCTTTGGTAGAGACAGGCTTCATAATGAGAGTAGTTGAGCATGCAGGTGTCAGCCTAGAGTGGAAAGAGACCAGGAGAAGCAGAATTCTATCCTTGAAAAACCTGACCTGTAGTTAATATCCTTCCCATTTCAAATAGTAAGATCAAAGTCTTCATCAGCAGCCTTACTTACCACCACCAACACCCTCCCAGATGATCTCCATGATTCAAGGAAATTAAAAGAAGCTTTTGCTGATAAAACTGTTGGGTTCCCGGATATTGTGCAGGAAGAAAATAACTTTATGCCTTGCTTTAGCTATTTCTTCTTCCTAAAATAACCCATCTCTTCCTATGTACCAGTCAAAATTGACACAAATTTTCCAAGAAATCTGCCCAGATGTCTTCTCCCATCCTAGTCAGAATTAATCTTTTTATTTATCCATTCAAAGGATTATATAAATAAGACTTGATTTAGATATAGCATTTATAGCCATTTACCTTGCATTTCAGTGACTTCCATGTGTTTCTGACTTATATAGTTCACCCTTGTAGAGTTAGCAGTATAGCTTTCCAAACTTTAATCTCTCTCTATCCTCCACCCTATCTTCACTCCTCCTCAAGACTAGCATATTGTCACTATTTGTTCATTAAATCAAACTAAACATATAGATGCCCAAAATTACCTAATCTGCATAAAAACCACATGTCCATGCTCACCTAGGATAGAAGATACATTTTTTTCTTCCAGTGTATATCTTAGTAACAATTGCTGTAAGATCAGGAGCCGAGCAATTGTTATATGGCAAGTGCAAAAAGAACCCAATAAATGCTTTAATTTATTGCAATCTCTCCAAAATATTAAAACTTCTGGCATTACACCCAAATAAGAGAGATTTTTGCTCATTGGAAGAAAAAAGTTTGTTGCTATGTTTATTAAACTATCATTGGGCAAATAAATAGAACCCATGTCGAAGTTTTTCCTCAATGTTGCAATTAAATATTTCTCTATGTGATTCTCTATGTTTGCATTCTCTTCCATTTTAT
>NW_011888800.1:11221420-11235722 GCF_000151845.1 Pteropus vampyrus
AGAAGATACATTTTTTTCTTCCAGTGTATATCTTAGTAACAATTGCTGTAAGATCAGGAGCCGAGCAATTGTTATATGGCAAGTGCAAAAAGAACCCAATAAATGCTTTAATTTATTGCAATCTCTCCAAAATATTAAAACTTCTGGCATTACACCCAAATAAGAGAGATTTTTGCTCATTGGAAGAAAAAAGTTTGTTGCTATGTTTATTAAACTATCATTGGGCAAATAAATAGAACCCATGTCGAAGTTTTTCCTCAATGTTGCAATTAAATATTTCTCTATGTGATTCTCTATGTTTGCATTCTCTTCCATTTTATTGTTACAGTTTGCCTATGCTAGTATAATCAATTTAGCATTCTAAGATTTCTGCTCTTTCCAAATGTGTGTTCTTTGATAGGTACTTCAAACTTTGAACCTCTGAACTATAAATATTTTTGAAAAAAATTAGTATTTACATCGAATCACATATTTTAGCAAAAATGTGCTTATATAAATACTACCTAAAGCCAAAGAATATTTGACATTTTGAATGGACAAGATTTGCTCTCTATTTCCAATATTTTGTTTTTGATCTTGTGTTAGATATAGAAAATTTTCATAAAAACAAACCAAGTTCAATTGTCTTCTCACTCTTTGCTTTCACTAGTTTCTTCTTTTTAAAACTATATTCGAACATTTGCCATCATATTGTCACCTGCACACTAAATGCAGTGTCACCAACATTCTAACTACTTCTTCCAAGCTTGAACTGAGCTAGCTCCTAATCACATTTAATTAGCATTGCAACAATTATTCACCTACATTAGCTTCCTTATTTCTTTTTTTTTCTGGATTTTCTGGGTTATTGTTCACTTTCACATCAATTCAGATATGACTCAAAATTAATATCTAATCTTAAAATACAATTTGAATTTATACATTTAATCTTTTCCTTTGCTTTTGGTAAAATATTACTTTCATTGGGGCCCATTTTCTTGTTCTTTTCAAGAGTTCCTCACAATTCTTGATCAAAGTGCTGTTCTCTGATATGAGTAAAGATCTTCACTAAATTACTGCATTTAATATGCCATGTTTTCTATCTGGTTTCATTAGGAAATACTGATTGTATTCCTTAGTTAATCAATAAATGAAGGGAGCACATGCAATTAGTAGCATGTTTTTTAACTTATTTCCAGAATAACAATTAATCCAGAATAACAATTGCAACGGAGTGGGGACTGGAGAAAAGAAATTAAGTGTAGCTACATCTGCAAGTAACAATTGCAACCACTTTGTCAAGGGTAAAACAATCATCAATCAGTTATACAGATTTTTTGTCACCAGACTAACTTAATCAGGAGGTTCCAATTCATTGATTTTTTTCATTCCCATATGCCTGAACATCTGGGACACAAACAATGTGTATGTGTTAATAGGCAACTGAGTCTACCTACTAGAAGTAGTTATCCATTTTCTCTTTATTATCTAATTTTACAAAAAAATGATTTAAATAAATTCTGATAGAAACAGAAAGAACAATGGTACAAATGAATATAAAGGTAATACAGTAATGGGAGAAAATTAGTGCTTAAAAATTTTTAAAGACAGCATTGTTAGAAAAACCTTTTATAAGTTTGATTTGAAATAATACAGCTAAAAAAGTATAATATTCAACTTTTGCGTATGTATTTTTTTAATTCAACAACTACGATTTAGTGGCAATAAAAATTTATAAAGAATGTTGAATTGTATTTCATGTTTATTACTCTTGTCAGACATTACCACATTTCCTATGGTTCATTAGGTGTTAAATAAGTTAACATTCACTCTTTGAAAAGTACCATATGAATTATTATAGAAATACAAAAGGAAATATACTGTGCTTCCCCATATTCTCAAGTTTATAATTCAGTGTGGAGAATATACTATATAGATGTGGAAATATCATAATTATGCTCATAAACTGATTTTTAAAACATGCAAATTAATATGATACAAACTGAATACATAAATATTGGGGCACAGTATAAAGCAATGATCAATACCAGTGGGATTAATCAAGGAAGGTTTCTTGGGGGAAGTGAATTCTAAACTGAATGTGATATACTTGTTTATTTATTACTCATTTTATGTTTTCTAATTATAAAAATAATGTATTCTCATGGTAATAAATTTGCAAATTTCAAATTAGTAAGAATAAAAGAAACTAAGAACATACTGTCCAAAAATAATCACTATTCAGTTTCTATTATTTTCTTTCCATTTTGCTCTGATATTTTTTACACAGCTATGATAATATTCTCTAATAGTATATATTCATCATTAATACCTTTTTATGGTTCAGCAGTATCTGTAGACACAGACTTTGAATGATAGAAATAAATCCCTCATAAAAATTAAGCTTAATGCCAGTCTGAGTAAATGTACTGTATACAGAAACCATTTCCCTATAGCTAAACATTTGTTTTTCCCAATTTTTGTTAATATAAATAACTTCAAAAGTATTTTTTATTGAAAACATTTTCCATAGTTTTATTTTCTTAGAGTAGACTTCAAATTAATCATAGGTCATAGTCATTTTAAGGTTCTTTATATCTGTAATATTTATAAATAATAAAAGCTATCACTTCTTTATAATTTAATTCAGTTTTATCTCTTACTATATTGATCGGGACTCTCAGAAATGTGTCAAATGCTAATTATTAATTCTTAGATTCTTGCTCATTTAATATCAACAAATTTAGTAAATATGATGTTCATAAATTTTATTGGATGCTTGATATGTTAGTTAAGGATATTGGTGTTTCTACCAATATCCTTATTTTGTTTTAAATCAGAAATCAGTCTTGAATTTTGTTCAATAACTGTATGATATTTATTCCAATTTTTACATTATTTTCCTTTAATATAATGCCCAGATTGATCCATAATTTTTATATAACACAATAAATCCTTCTGTAGGAGATATTGGTATCCAACCAGGCTACCTGGACTCTTTTAGGTAAGCAATGAAAGGCCATTGGTGGCTTTTGAGCAATGAACTGATATGGTCACAGAATCTAATGACCATAGTACAAGGGAAATGGAAACTAACCATACAGATATTCTCAGCTCTCAATGTGTCAGAGTTTGGAAATTTTGTGATTTTCCAAATAACAGATAACATAAATCCATATTAAGATGTGGCAATGGAAATGATAATGAAAGGATAGATACCAAATGTATTGCAAAGGAATAAAAACTGGCTTGGATAACAACCAGTTATGCTAGCCATAGAAGAATGAGGAGCGATAGGTAACTACGAGGGTTAAGAACCACAGTGAAATAATGGGAATAATATGGTAAAATTTTTAGCAGAAAGTCTCAACTTTCAGAGTTGAGGCACACTAATAAAATGTGTCACAAGTAATGTATTGCTGGGAATAAAGTCTCATAATTATGAATAATTTATTCATTCATGAATTAAAGAAGATTCAAGCTCTTTCCCAGAATAACACCGCTCACTTTCATTCCAAGATGCTTTCTTCAGAGAAAAAGAGAGAGAGAGAGAGATAAGTCGGTGGAGGTATTGATAAAGTTGGGACTTCTCTCTCTCCTACCCTGGCTGTAGCCCTAGCAAATGAGCATAACTCTATTGACTGTACCAGTTAAACATTTCTTCTCCTGGACTTTACTACTCCAGAAAAAGGAAACTTTGGAGGAAAAGCTGATCTGTAAGACAAGAAAGGAAAAATGATAATGTTTATGTCATATGACATATCTAGAAGAAAGTAACTTTTTGATGGAAGCTTGCTTATATAAGTAGATCTATGCATGAAAAGTAAGGTCCTCTTCAATACACGACTTGCTTCTGTTATCCTACTGCATCCGTGTAGAGTCAGTGCTCCCTGCCCTTTGTGCTTGAGTACTTGAAGTTCCTCCTTCTGAAGTGCGAATCTCTCTCTTCATGTTTATGGCTCTAATACCCAGTATAAGCGTGAAACCCAGTCCATTAACAAAATGGATGGTCTTTTAGGCCAAAAGATTGTCTATGGAATTTCACTGAGGAATTTATATTTATATTTCTTTCAGAATTAATTTTAATATTAATGAGGATGGACTATTAATTCATTACTATTACTATATTTATTTTGTGAAAACATTTATGGCTGGCAGAAAAGGAAATACTTTATGCCATAAACTGAAATAAGACTATATTCTCTTGAAGTAAGACTATGCTTTTCCTGAAGCATATTTATTCAGTAAACATATGCTTTCATGAAATTTTTTTCTCATGATATCGTTACAATTACTTTGCTGAATGATATCGTTACAATTACTTTGACTATATTGATGAAGTCAGAGATTCTATGAAGCTGTAAGAGACTTCAAATATCGAAATGGTACATATAAAGTACAGTGCTAATACCAGAATGACAGCAACTTGTAAAAATTCCTGAGTTCACTGTAATTTTTAAACTTAATTATCCTAAATATGATGGCTGAGGGATTTTATTAGCCATAAGTCAAATCCTTTTTATTTCTTTTTAGCGTTAGTCACTCTATTTTTGAAAGATTGAACTTTTACTATTCAGCTAATCAGAATTCCAATATTGTTCATTTCATTATCCAGTCTTCTTTGCCTGAAATAATGTCATATTCAACTTATTGCAATTATGTATTTTTACTCCAGTTTACCTGACCTTATTTAAATCTCAAGGAGTATTATATTTATTTTTCCATCCTATAATAAAAAATGAAGTATTTTGTCCTTAAATGCAAAATAATAATTATAAGTTTTCTTAAGTAGTTTTCTTAAATGCCAAGCAAAATAATTTTTAAGCAAATTATTTTTTAATTAATTAACTTTTTTACGGTGACATTGGTTAACAAAATCCAGTAAGTTTCAGCTGTACACTTTAACAGTAAGGCATATATATTTACACTGTGTGCTCATCTCTCATAGTTAGATTTCTGTCATCACATATTTAACCCTCTTTACACCGTTTACCTATCCCCTTCTTTCCCAGCTCCTACCCTCTGGTAACCACTAGTCTGTAGTCCATGTCCATGAGTCTCTGTTTGTTTGTCCTGTTCATTTGTTGCTTTTAGGTTTATATCCCACATATAAGTGATATCACGTGATTTGCAACTCTTTCAGTCTGGCTTATTTTACTTAGCATGATTATCTTGAGGTCCATCCATGTTGTCACAAATGGCAGTATTTCATCTCTTCTCATGGCTGAGTAATATTCCATTGTACATATGTACCACAGCTTTTTAAGCCAATAATCTATCGTAGGACACTTCGGTTGCTTCCATGTCCTGGCCACTGTGAATAACGCTGCTATGAACATCGGTGTGCAAATATCTTTCGGATATGAGCTTTCAAATCTTTGAGGTAAATACTCAGTAGAGGGATTGCTGGATCATATGGTAGATCAATTCTTAGTTTTTTGAGGACCCTCCATACTGTTTTCCATAGTGGCTGTACCAATTTTAAACAAAATATTTTTGAGATAATATATTCTTAATGTTCTCGAATAAGTATTTATCGTGATGACATTTTTGTGAAGATAGCATGAAATGTTTTCCAATTAAGTAACTATCTTAAGAAAAAATAAAATAAAGTACTTCAACCACAGTTTTTAAGTTTTGGGTACATGGGATCACAGGCGTCTAATTAAAACAAGAAGAAGAATAGTAGGAAAATTTCAAAGCATTGTTCCTGGTAGTATTTAGGATGTATTTTTGTTTTTGGTTTTGCTCATGTGTATTTCTAAGTCATCTACAATGAGCATGTAGTATGATGTAATTTTTAAGGATCACTTTATTTGCATCAAAGTGCGTATGTTTCTTACATTTTTACAGCAGGGACTTAGAAATAGGAGACAATTTATTTAAAATAGGTCCTCATAAAACCCTGATTCTGGGCTCATATGATCTGCCTCTTCAGTGAGAAAAACACAGATTATAGCTGCAAAAGAATTTTAGGCCTGGCACATGATAAATCCATCTTTATTTTTAAAAATGCAAATCAATAGAAAATATATAGTTTTATATGTAGGATTTTAGTTTAAGGACTACATTTTAGACCACAGTCTTTTGCTTAACAAAATATATCTGTATTCAGAACAAATTCTTTGCTGTGAGGCAAAGAATAAAATTTATCAGGTCTCAAAATTCTAATTTAAATTTTATTTTTTGAGGAGTTATAGATTATTACCCTGATTTTGACTTTGCACCCGTATAACCTCATGTACATATCACCTTACAAAAGTGGTTCTCAAAGTATAATCTGGGACAATCAGGGATCCTCAAACTCAAACTATTTTTATGATAATGCTAGGACTTTCTTTTCCTTTCACACTCTTTCTATTCTATGTATATTGAGATTTCGCAGAAACTGTATACATGTGATATCAGAACAGACAGAATGCAGACACAAATATGAGATTCCCACAGTCTTTAATTAAGCCAGAATTGAAGAGATTTGCAAAAACATAAAGCAATATTAATCTTTTCACTAATTTATTTCTTTGGGAATATAGTTTATTTTTTTCATTAAAATTATGTAATAGACTTTCTATGTATTTTTAAATTAACATACATTTTAAGTTGTTTTTATTTTAAATACGGTAAATATAGTTATAACCAACATTAGCTGTAAAACTAATCCTGACATCAAAAATCTTAGATCCCATCTAAACCAAGTTTTGTCTGTAGTCCAAGTAAGTAACCACTAGGTGACAGGACTATTCGTTTCTTTTTTTTTTTTTTTTTATACTGGATCTAGTATTTTTTTCTCGATTAGAGATCAGCAAACTTTTTCTGTAAAGGGCCATATGAGCCTGTAAATATTTTATGATTTGGGGACTCGTCAATTCTACCACTACAGTGGGGAAGCATTTATAGATGTTATGTAAGCAAATGAGTGTGGTTGTATTCAAATAAAACTTTATTTACTAAGACATATGGTGGGCCACATTTAGCCCACAGGCTTTAAGTTACCAGCTCTTACCCTAGTTCCAAATTTATGTTTTGGAGTGTGTGTGTATGTATGTGCATGGCGCAGGAGGAGGAATTAGAAAGAAAATCAATATTTATTGGTCATCTCTAATGCATTTAGTATTTGTTAAAAACTATATCTTTTATATGTTATTTAAATAGTTGTATTTTTGTGAGTTTGTTAAACAGCAAATTTTAATCCCACTTTATAGACGGGAACCTATGATATAAAAATATGACACACTAAGTATAACAGCATTTTGGATTTGAACTCCAATCTATCTAATTTCTAGTATGCCATAATGCTTGCCATCAACATCAGCATCAGCACCAGTGACAATAAAAGCAACAGCTAACACTTCCATCATGCTTTGTAGTATATGAGGTACATTCACGGATTATTTCATTTGATCTTCATAAACACACACACGCACACACACACACACAGAGCTATCTACTGGGTAAACAAAGCATTATTGTTCTCAGTACGAAAATGAAGAAATTGTGTTCAGATTATGTAATTTCCAGCTAGCCAGTAGCAGAGCCACAATTCTGACCATATCTTTTTGTTCCCATTCCAAATGTTGTTTTTACAGATCACTTTGTAGAATTTACCCAGTTTAAGATTCCTGAGAATCAAATATTTCTTTTTTGATATCTAATCTTTCAGCACAAAACTTTCAGCACAAAACTTCAAAGTTACAAAATGTCCATTTCTCCAATAGAGATGTACAGAATAGAACACAGTGAGTGAAAATGTGCATTTTATCTCCACCTCTATATAACAGAATTCATGCTGAATCAATGGGAGAGCATCAAAGGTCAAAGAGATGGAAGAGACCTCAGCTCAGAATTAGCAACATTTTCAATGATGTATTCTTCTTTGAAGCAAAAGGTAAAGGGGCTACTAGGTCATTTGTGTGACTCAAAGTTATAGTTGCTTTCATTCCTTTACATCTATGATAAATGAGAGTAGAAACCATAGCATCCTACAGAACTGTGACTATAATCTGTGAGCCTCTTACTGACCATTTTTAAAGTCCCACAATTATGAAATGATTCATCTCCTGGTAAAAGTTAATGGGTTTTGTACCTGATAGAGTTAAAGATCCAATATGAATAAATAGTTGCTTCAGGAAAGAAAATTTTACAAATCTATAAATTGAACTAAAGTTTATATTTTTTTTTCTGAGCCCTGATAGTTAATTAAGCCTTGAAAGGAATTAACCAAAGATAATAAACTCTAAATTGATGGGAAGCTTATAAAAGTAAAAAAAGTTCTTTGTATTAATGATGCAAGTGTCAAGAGAAATACTGAAGTTCCAAATGCCCCTAGCACATTCCCCTGACAGGATCAATTTTAGCTAAGATTGTCTTTAGTAGCCTTCTCTCACTAGTCCCTGTATTGTGTTCTCATGCTGCCCATCAACCATGCAGAGATCTCCATTGTCTAGAATATTCTTCTTCTCAGTTAATCTCATATGTTTTCCCTAACCCCTTCAAATGGGCCTTTTGGTATAATTGCAGTGAGGAAGTGAGACAGCTCACTTCTAACTTTTATCAAGTCTTCTGACATCAGTAGCCAAGACAACTATTTAATGAAAAGCTAGCTGACACCATTTTAGTATATACAGGCAAACATAAGAGGAAATGGGAAATAACAAAAAATATCTATTGGTCTATGCTCCGTTTCTGGCACATTGCTCCTAAATCCCATTCTAAGTGATGAGAGCACTAAGTACATCTTTTATTCTAATATTTGGTTTCTTTGACCCTGGTTCCTGACACAGAGCTTCTAAATCTCTTGGAATACTGTGCAATACTGTGTCTTTTGTTTTAATGAACAATTCTTGATGGGCTCATAAATAGCTTTAAAATGGGAGCTGGTCCAAGCCCTGGAGATTAAAACAAGATTAGAAGCTTGGAACTTTCAGCCCCACTTTTCATCCACTAGGAAGGGGAGAACAGCTGGACACTGAGTTAATGATCAATTGTGCCTTTCTGATGATGCCACCATAAAAATCCCAAAGGTACAGGTTGGGATGAATAGCCACATGCTGGGAGGGTGACACATCTCAACTCGATGGAGCCAGTGGTTCTTATGCTCAGGACTCTTCTGTGCCTCGTCTTGTGTATCTCCATCTGGCTGGGGTTTTTTTCCATATAATTTATTATATCCTTTATAATAAACCAGTAAACATAAGTGTTTCCCTGAGTTCTGTGAGCCATTCTAAAAAATTATCAAATTCAAGGAAGGGGTCATGGGAACCTCAGTTTACAGCCTGTTGGTCAGAAGTACAATGACAACCTGGATTTATGATTGGTATCTGCAGTAGGGGCAGTTGTGAGAACTAAGCTCTTAACTTGTGGGATCTGATGCTATCTATAGGTAGACAGTATCGGAACTGAAATAAATTATAGAATAATCATCTCATGTCAAAGAAGTACTTGACATGTGGAAAATCCACACACCTGGTTTCAGAAGTGAAGTGTGGCAGTAATGTGAGAATAGAGCAAAAACACAGGAGTATATTTTCCCAACTTAGAAGAAAAAATTAAGTTACATCTCCAGTAAAAATTTGATTCTGCAGCAAATATTTGATTACAGAACACAGCCAAAAGGAGTAGCAGAAGCCAAATTGCTTCAAGCACTGAACTTGGCAAAACACTTGGCAACCTTCCACAGTGACCAGCATCTCCCTGACAGGGCTGCAGACTAGGTGATGTAATAGATGTTTTTCATCATAATTTTCATCTTTCTCTGATAATTACAACTTTACTTTCTTCCTGTGTTATTCTTCCCATTACAAGAAACTGTCTAGAATTCTTGAAAGTCTGTAGATGTCAAACTGAAAGGACTCTGAGAAAAAATGGTGAATGCTAAGTTATTCAGCCAATTGTGATTGGTTTATTTGAAGCCGGATATTACTGAAATGTTGACTGACTGTCATTGTAGTATTACTAAAATTCTCCAAAAAGAATTTCAAAGTGAAGACAAGTATAACTTCAGAAATGGGGAAAGTATAATGACAAAAATCAATGGCTGATTTCTTAAGGTGGTTTGGCCTCCATGAGTGAAATCATTAATGCAGGAGACCTCAAATTAACATACTATTTGGCAACCCTGTAATAGAGATGCCTCAAATGCATGATGGACTTAAAATGAGATAACAGTTTGAAAAGATTCCATCATCTCAGAGAATTTCCAACATCAAGCTTTCTTATGACAATTTGTGCTTTAGAGAGCTTTGGTTATCAAATCATAGTGTGCCTAAAAATTACCTGGCTTCAAAATTAGTATGCTGAGAGAAGGAAAACAGAAGTAAAGATTACCTACTGTAGGTTCTATTTTGATGAGGCTCAAGGACAGATAACCAATGTATATATACATTGAGAAAAGTAAGAATTGTGCTTAACACAGTTGGAATATTGAGGAATAGACTGGAATGGAGCAAGAGGAACTGTCTGAGATGATGAAAATGTCCCATATCCTGGTCTGGGCGGGCATAACACATAATTTATTATATAGAGTCATATCTCTATGAAGTATTATTTAAAACATAATCTACTGGCTATTTGGTTAGAAATACAAATTCTTGAAATTTGACCTCAGAGAATTTAATTCAGGGGATGCAGGGTGATGGAGTCCCAGAATCCACAATTTGATCGTCAATGAGGTCATCTTTTTCTTTTTCTTAGTGAATCAATAAAGCCATACTTTTAGTTTTCTCTGCATATACAAGTTTACTTACATAGAGTATTTGAAAATTTCTAAGATATTTGATTTAAACAAAGAGGAAATGATATAATTTACATTATTAAACAAGTCGAATATTTTTTTTTACTCTTTATTAAGTTTATTGAGGTAACATTGGTTAATACAATTATATAATTTTCAGGTGTACATTATAATTTGACATCTGTATATTCTATTGTGTTTACCACCCAAAGTCCAGTTTCTTTCAGCTACCATATATTTGATCCCCTTTACCCACTTCGCCCTCCCCCTATCCCCTATATTTGACTCCTTCACCCCATCTACCTCTCCCCTTCACCCTCACTCCCTACCCTCTGGTAACCACTAGTCCATTCTCCATGTCCCTGAGTCTCTGTTTGTTTGTCCTGTTCATTTGTTGCTTTTAGGTTTATATCCAACATATAACTGATATCATGTGATTTTCAACTTATTTTGCTTAGCATGATTATCTCAAGGTCCATCCACGTTGTCACAAATGGCAATATTTCATTTCTTCTCATGGCTGAGTAATATTCCATTGTATATATGTACCACAGCTTCTTTAGCCAATTATCCATCGTAGGACACTTCGGTTACTTCCTTGTCTTGGCCACTGTGAATAAGGCTGTTATGAACATTGGTGTGCAAATATCTTTTTTGGATATGGGTTTTCAAGTCTTTGGGGTAAATATCCAGCAGTGGGATTGCTGGGTCATATGGCAGATTAATTCTTAGGTTTTTGAGGAACTTCCATACTGTTTTCCATAGTGGCTGTACCAATTTGCAGTCCCATCAGCAGTATATGAGGGGTCTTTTTTCTCTGCATCCTCTCCAACATTTGTTATTACTTATCCTGTTGATTATAGCTATTCTAACAAGTGTGAGATGGTATCTCATTGTGGTTTTGATTTACCTTTCTCTAATAGCAAGCAAAGTTGAGCATCTTTTCATGATTGTAGGCCATTTGTATGTCCTCTAGGGAGAAGTGTCTGTTCAGGTCCTCTGCCTATTTTTTGATTGGATTGTTTGCTTTTTTGTTGTTATTGAGTTTTATGAGCTCTTTGTATATTTTGGATATTAGGCCCTTATCAGTGACATAGCTTGCAAATATATTTTCCCATTCGGATGGTTGTCTCTTTACTTTGTTGATGATTTCTTTTGTTAAGCAAAAGCTTTTTAGTTTGATGTAGTCCCATTCATTTATTTTAGCTTTTACTTCCCTTGCCTTTGAGGTAAAATTCATAAGTTTCGTTCCTATATTTTCTTCTACGCATTTTGTTTCAAGTCTTTAATCCATTTTGAGTTAATTTTGGTGTGTGGTTATAGACAACAGTCTAGGTTCATTCTTTTGCAGATAGCTTTCCAAATTTCCCAGCACCATTTATTAAAGAGGTTTTTCTTTCTCCTATGTTTTTGGCTTCTTTGTCGAAAATTATTTACCCATATAAATATGGGTTATTTCTGGCCTCTCAATTCTGTTCCACTGGTCTGTGTGTCAGTTTTGCTGCCAATACCATGCCGTTTTGATTACTGTTGCTTTGTAGTATAATTTGAAGTTGGGCAAAGTGATGCCTCAGGGCTCATTCTTTTTTCTCAGGATGGCTTTGGCAATTCGGGGTCTTTTGTGCTTCCATACAAATTTGACGAATTTTTTGTTCTATTTCTTTAAAAAATGTCGATGGGATTTTGATGGAGATTGCATTAAATCTGTCTAATGCTTTAGATAACATGGTCATTTTAAATATATTGGTAGTTCCAATTCATGAACACGGAATATCTTTCCATTTCTTTGTATCTTCTTCTATTTCTTTTAATAGGGTCTTGTAGTTTTCATTATATAGGTCCTTCACATGTTTTGTTAAATTTATTCCTAGATATTTTATTGATTTTGTTGCAATTGTAAAAGGAATTATTTTTTCCACTTTTTTTCTGACACTTAATTATTAGAGTATACGAACGCTATGGGTTTTGAACATTGATTTTCCATCCCGAGACTTTACTGTATTTGCTTATTGTTTCTAGTAGAGTTCTTGTGGATTCTTTAGGGTTTTCTATATAGAGAATCATGTCATCTACAAATAATGACAGCTTGACTTCTTTGTTTCCTATTCGGATGTCGTTTATATCTTTCTCTTGTCCGATTGCACTTGCTCAGACCTCCAATGTTATATTGAATAACAGTGGCAATAGTCAACACCCTTGCCTTGTTTATGATCTTAGAGGAAAGATTTTTAGATTTTCACCATTAAATATAATGTTGGTTGAGGGTTTGTCATATACGGCCTTTATTATGTTAAGGTACTTTCCTTCTATATCAATATTGTTAAGTGTTTTGATCATAAATGGATTCTGTATCTTGTGGAAGGCTTTTTCTGCATCTATTGATATGATCATATGACTCTTATTTTTTAATTTGTTTATGTGGTGTATCACATTAATCAGTTTGTGTATGCTGAACCATCCCTGTGCCCCTGGGATGAAGCCCATCTGATCGTGGTGTATAATCTTTTTAATATGTTGCTGTATTCGGTTTGCTAGTATCTTATTTAGGATTTCTGCATCTGTGTTCATGAGAAATATTGGTCTGTAGGTTTTTTTTTTTTGTGCTATCTTTACCAGGTTTTGGTATCAGAGTAATATTGGCCTCATAAAATGAGTTAGCAAGTACTGCCTCTTCTTCGATTCTTTGGAAGAGTTTTGAAGAATAAATAAATAAATCTTCTTTGAATGTTAGGTGGAATTCACTGATGAAGCCATTTGGTCCTGGACTTTTACTTTTTGGTAGGTTTTTGATGATTGTTTCAATTTCCATACTGCTGATCTGTCTATTAAGATTTTCCAGTTCTTCTTGATTCAGTCTAGGAAGACTGTATTTTTCTAAGTAATGGTCCATTTCTTCTAGGTTATTAAATTGGGCATTATATACTTTTTCATAGTATTCTTGTATGATCCTTTTTCTGAGATGTCAGTTATAATTTCCCCTTTCATCCCTGATTTTGTTTATTTGTGTCCTTTCTCTTTTTTCTGTAGTGAGTCTAGTCTAGCCAGAGGTTTGTCAATTTTATTAACCTTCTCAAAGAACCAACTCTTTGTTGCATTTATTTTTTCTATTTTTTTGTTTTGTTTTGTTTTCAATTTCATGTATATCTGCTCTAATTTTGATTATTTCTTTCATTCTGCTGACTTTAGGCCTCATTTGTTCTTCTTTCCTAGTTTTTTAAGATGAAGCATTAGGTTGTTTATTTGGGCTAGTTCTTGCTTTTGGAGATAGGCCTCTAATGACATGAACTTTCCTCTTCTGACCACTTTTGCCGTGTCCCAAAAGTTTTGATATGTTGTACTATCATTATCATCCATTTCTACGTATCTCTTGATCTCTTTTTTCATTTCTTCCCTGACTCAGTTATTCTTCAGTAGCATGTTGTTTAATCTCCATGTATTTGTGGTTCTTCCTGATTTCTTTTTGCTGTTGATCTCTAGTTTCAAAGCATTATGATCAGAGAATATGGTTGCTATTATTTCAACCCTCTTATATTTGTTGAGGCTATCTCTGTATCCCAGTATGTGGTCAATTCTTGAGAATGTTCCATGTGCACT
>NW_011888800.1:11236022-11238312 GCF_000151845.1 Pteropus vampyrus
TCCTTGATTGGGAGCATAAATATTAATAAGTGTTATGTCTTCTTGGTGCATGATTCCCTTTATCATTATGAAGTGTTCCTCAGTATCTTTCTTTACCTTTTTTAATTCGAAGTCTATTTCTTCTGATATTAGTACCACTACTCTCACTTTTTTCTGAATGCCATTTGATTGAAATATCATTGTCCGCCCTTTCACTTTGAGTCTATATTTGGAGCTGAGATGTGTCTCCTGGAGGTAGCATATGGTTGGGTTTTGTTTTTGATCCATTCTGCAACTCTATGCCTTTTTATCGGTGAATTCAGTCCATTTACATTTAGAGTGATTACTGAAATATGAGCTCTTCTTATAGCCATTTTATCTTTTGCTTTCTGGTAATTTGGTGTTTCCATTGCTTCCTTGTCCTTATGTTTCTGTTTTCTTTATTTTGGTTGGCTTTTGTGGGTTTTCCCTCTGGTTCTTCTTGTTTTATATTATATACTTCTCTGTGTGGTTATCATTATGAATATGTAAAGGATAGTTATGTATATATACAGTCATCCATTTTCTTCTGTGCGTGCCTTATCTCCATTTCTCTTTGTGAATTTGGATCTTTGAATCCCTTTCTTTTCAGTCATTGTTGTCTCAATTTGTCCCTATGTATGCTGAATGTTAATTGCTATCTTGCTATAGCAATTCTCTTCTTATTGTTTAAGCTTATAATGCTCTGTGTTCTTAGTAAGGTTGCACTCTTCTACTTCTATTTGTCCGATAGTCACTGCACTCATAATTATGTTTTTGTTTTTGTTTTTTTTTTGTCATTTTGTTTTAGGTCAGCTGACCCCTTTCATTATTTCCTGCAGTGCAGGCCTCATAGTGAAGATTTCCCTCAACTTTTGTATGTCTGGAAAGGTCTTAATTTCTCCTTCATATCTGAAGGAGAGCGTAACTGGATATATTATTCTAGGCTGGTAGTTCTTTTCGCTTAATAGTTTAAATATATGATTTCATTCCTTTCTGGCTTGTAAGGTCTGCGCTGGGAAGTCCGAGGATAATCTAATGGGTTTTCCTTTATATGTTACTGTTTTCTTCTCCCTGTCTGCCCTGAGAAGTCTGTCTTTGTTGTTGATTTTTGATCATTTTAAAACAATGTGTCTTGGTGAAGGCCTTTTTGAGTTGAGATAACGGAGTGTTCTGTTGACTTCTTGAATTCCAAGCTCCAGCTCATTCCTTAGATTTGTCTGAAAATGCTTTCTAGTCCCTGCTCCTTTTAAGACAAATGCTATTTGTCTGAAAATGCTTTCTAGTCCCTGCTCCTTTTCCTCGCCTTTGATAATGCCCATTATTCTTATGTTTCCTCTCCTGATAGTATCAGCTAGTTCTTATATTTCTCTTTCATTATTTTTTTATTTTTCAGTTTCTTCTTTCTCCTGATTAACTTCTAGATATCTGTCCTTGATATCACTGATTCTTTCCTCCATTTGGTCAACTCTATTTCCCAAGGTTGTTATTTCATTTTTCAACTCTTGCAGTGTGTTTTTTATCTCCAGAAGTTCTACTCTGTTCTTTTCGAGGGTTTCAATTGCATATTTCTATGTCTATAAGCTTATTTTCTGGAGAGTTTTCTTTCTTTCTGAAATGCCTTGTCACCTTGGTTGTTCATGGTGTTTATTGGACTATTTCTCCAGCTGGGCATTAATGGAAGTGTATTCTGCTGTTTTTCCAGAAATAAGATTTATTATATAAAGGTCTCTCTTTAGCCTTCTATAAAGAAGGCATTTTTCCTTTTCTTTCCAGTAGGTGGCGTCTAAGCCTCTTGGATCCCTGCTTTATATAAAGCCTAAATAATGTATTTTTTAAATTATTTTCTTGTAGAAATTTAGTCACACTCGCTACTCTCAGTTTCAGTCCCTGTCAGTGTTAGCAAACAGTTTTGGTTGCGTTTGCTCGGATTCCCCTGGGGCTCCGCGGTGTTTGGTCTCGGAGGGTATGTGGGGAGGGGCCCTATGTGTTGGGTGTTGGGGGCTGCAGTTCAACCTCGGTTTTGCAACTGAGACTGGTACAAATCAACTGTTGTTTCTCTGCAGTCCCATCCCGCTTCTCTGTTTTCTGCCCTGATGACTGGCCTCTGCTGCCGGCTATGTAGAAGTCCCGGCAGGGTTGTTCAGGGAAGTCACTGCACCTTCGCTCCCTCCCCTTCTCCTGCAAGGAGCTCCAGTTGCAAGAGGCAGCTTCTTTATTTCTCCCAGTCCACTGCCCGACACCTGGGGTTCTGACCTGCGGTTGTTCTTATGAGCAGATCCCACGCTCAGAT
>NW_011888800.1:11238362-11246047 GCF_000151845.1 Pteropus vampyrus
GCTGCTGTACAGTTTGGGTGTTTATTGTTGAGTTTTAGATGTCCAGCTTATTGTTGTTTTAAGGGGAGAGATCTGAGGACCCCTCTCACTCCGCCATGTTTCCAAGAATCTCCAAATATTTTAAAATATTAATTTTATCTTCTAAGTCTAAGGTATATATTTATGTGTTGCAAAAGTTCCATGTTCATTCATAGTTGATTACCTTCATTGTTCAGAAGGAAAAGCCATTCTCACCTTTAACATTTACATACGAATTAAGGTCCATTATCTCTCTTTTTTTATTTAAGCATGCTTGGCATATAATATTAGTTATAATAGTTTCAAGTGTACAACGTAGTGATTTGATTATTTACCTTATAATATCATCACCTCAATAATTCTAATAATCATTTGCCATCAGGAAAACTTATCACAATATTATTGACGGTATTCCCCTTCTCCTTTTTCACCCATCCCCTGACCCCTTCTTTCTGGTAGCCATCCCCTTTAGTTTGTTCATTGGTTTTATTAGATTCCACATGTAAGTGAGACCATATAATATTCATATTTCTCTGCCTTACTTATTTCACTTAGCATAATACTCTCTAGATTCATCAATGTTGCTGCAAAAGCAAGATTTCACTTTTTTGTTGCTGTGTAATATTCCATTATGTGTGTGTGTGTATCACATCTTCTTTATCAATTCATCTATCAATGGACACCTAGGTTGCTTCCATATCTTGGCTATTGTAAATAAAACTGCAATGAACAGAGGAGTGCATATTATCTTTTCAAATTAGAGTCTTCATTTCCTTTGTAAAAATACTCAAAAGTGAAATCGCTGGGTCATATGGCATATCTTTTTTTAGTTTTTTGAGGTTTCTCCAAACTGTTTTCCACAGTGGCTGCACCAATTTACAGTGCCACCAACAGCACACAAGGGTTCCCTTTTCTCCACTTCCTCGTCAAAAAATTCTTTTTGTTGATTTTTTGATAAGAGTGACTCTGAATGGTATGAGGTGGTATCTCATTGTGATTTTGATTTGCATTTCCCTGAATATTAGTGATGTTGAGCATCTTTTCATATGTCTGTTGGCCATTTGAATGTCCTCTTTGAAGAAACGTCTTTTCATGTCTTCTGCCCATTTGCAATCGAATTGTTCACTTTTTTGTTATTGAGCTGTATGAATTTCTTATATATTTGGGATATTAACCCCTTACCAGATATATCATTAGCGAATATATTCTCCCATTCAGTAGGTTGTCTTTTCATTTTGTTGATGATTTCTTTTGCTGTACAGAAGCTTTTTAGTTTGATGAAGTCTTATTTGTTTATTTTTGCTTTTGTTTCCCTTGCTCTTGAGGATGTATCATAAAGATGTTATTCAGATGTTATTCACAGACTTATGTCTAATAATTTACTTCCTATGTTTTCTTCTATAAGTTTTATAATTTCAGACCTTATATGTAAGTTTTTAAACTACTTCAAGTTTATTTTTATATATGGTGTAAGAGAGTGGTCCAGTATCATTTTTTTGCATGCATTTGTCCAACACCAATTGTTGAAGAGGCTGTCATTACTTCACTGTGTATTTTTTTCTCCTTTCTTGTAGATTAGTTGACCATATAAATAAAAATTTATTTCTGGGCTCTCTATTCTGTTCCATTGATTTATGTGTATTTGGGCCAGTACCATACTGTTTTTATTATAGTTTGTAGTATAGTTTGAAATCAGGGGGCATACACCTCCAACTTCGTTATTCTTTCTCAAGGTTGTTTTGGCTATTCATGGTCTTTTGTGGTTCCATATAAATTTTAGGATTATTTGTTCTAGTTCTGAGAAGAATGCCATTGCTATTTTGATAGAAATTGCACTGAATCCGTAGATTGCTTTGGGTAGTATGGTCACTTTAACAATATCAATCCTTCCAAGCAATGAGCACAGTACATTCTTCCATTTATTTGTATCCTCTTCAGTTTCTTTCTTCAGTGTCTTATAGTTTTCACAGTATAGTCCTTTCACCGCCTTGTTAAATTTATTCCTAGCTATTTTATTCTCTTTTGATGTAATTGTAAATGGGATTGTTTTCTTAATTTCTCTTTCTGATTGTTGGTTATTAGTGTATAGGAACACAACAGATTTGTTCCTATACACTAATATAGGAACATAACAGATTTCTATATATTAATTTTGTATCCTGCTACTTTACTAAATGCTTTTATTAATTCTATGACATTTCTAGTAGATATTTTGGAGTTTTCTCTATATTGTAGCATGTCATCTGCAAATAGTGACTATTTTAACTCTTCCTTTCCAATTTAGATGCCTTCTATTTATTTTCCTTGTTTGATTGTTATGGATAGGACTTGCAATACTATACTGAACAACATCAGTAAGAGTGGGCATCCTTTTGTTGTTACTGATCTTACAGGAAAAGCTTTCAGCTTTTCACCAATGAGTATGATGTTAGCTGTGGGTTTGTCATATATAGCCTTTATCAAGTTGAGGAAAGCTCCTTCTATGTCCACTTTGTTGAGAGTTTTTATCGTAAATGGATGCTGAATTTTGTCAAATGCTTTTTCTGCAACTGTTGAGATAATCATATGACTTTAATCCTTCGTTTTGTTGATGTGATGAATCACATTAATTGTTCTGCAGATGTTGAACCACCCATGCATCCCTGGTATAAATCCCACTTGGTCATGATGTATAATCCTTTTAATGTACTTGAATTTGAGAATTTTGACATCTATGTTAATCAGGGATTTTGGCTGGTAACTCCCTTTTATCGTAGTGTCTATTTCTGGTTTTGGTATCAGGCCTTGTAGAATGAGTTGGAAGTGTTGCTTCCTCTTCAATTTCTTGGAATAGTTTGAAAGGGATAGGTACTAATTCTTTAAACGTTTGGCAGAATTCACCTGTGACGCTGTCTGGTCCTGGGCTTTTGTTTGTTGGGAGTTTGCTGATTACTGTTTCAATTTCATTGCTAGTAACTATTCAAATTCTGCTTCTTCTCAATTTAGTCTTAGAAGATTGCACATTTCTAGAAATTTATTCATTTCTTCTAGATTGTCTAATTTATTGGCATATATTTGTTCATTCTTGGCATAGATTTGTTTGTAGTATTCTTTAATTATCCTTTGTATTTCTGTGGTGTCAGTTATAATCCTTCCTCTTTCATTTCTGATTTTGTGTTCTCTTCTCCGCTTGATGAATCTTGTTAGTGGCTTATCAACTTTACTTATCCTTTAAAAAAACCAGCTTCTAGTTTCATTAATATTTTCTATTGTTTTTCTTTTTCTATTTTGTTTATTTCCACTCTGATCTTTATTATTTCCTTCCTTCTACTTATTTTGGGTTTTGATTGTTACTCTTTTTCTAGTTTCTTCAGGTGTAAATTTAGATTGTTTATTTAGGGTTTTCCTACTTGTCGAGGTAGACCTATATAGCTATAAACTTTCCTCTTATATGCTTTTGCAGCATCTCATGAATTTTATAAAGTTGTGCTTGTATTTCCATTTGTCTTAAGGTAGTGTTTAATTTCCTGTTTGATTTTGTCTTGATCCATTGATTGTTTAGAATCATGTTGTTTAATTTCCATGTTTTTGTGTTTTTTTTTCAGGTTTCCTTCTGGTACTTGATTTCTAGTTTCATGCTATTGTGCTCAGAAAATATGCTTGATATAATTTCAATCTTCTTGAATTTATTCAGAATTGTTTTGCTGCCTAGCATGTGATCTATCTTGTAAAATGTTCCATGTGCACTTGAGAAAAATGTATAACCTGCAGTTTTTGGATAAAATGCTCTATGAATGTCTATCAAGTCAAGCCAGTCTAATGTGGCATTTAAGGCCACTATTTCCTTATTAATTTTCTGTTTGTGTGATCTACCCATTTAAGTAAGTAGAGTATTAAATTCCCCAACCATCATGGTATTACTGTTAATTTCTGCCTTTACATCCATAACATTTGCAATGTTGGATGTGTAGATATTTACAATTTTTATGTTCTCTTCTTGGATTGACCCCTTTAAAATTATGAAATGACCTTCTTTGTTTCTATTTATATTCTCTGGTTCGAAGCCTATTTTGTCTGATATGAGTATTGCTATCTCAGTTTTCATTTCTATTTGCATGGAATATCTTTTTCCATCCCTTCATTTTTAGTCTCTGTGTGTCTTTCAATATAAAGTGAGTTTCTTGTAAGCAGCATATAGATAGGTCATGTTTTTATCCATTCTGCCATCTTACATCTTTTCTTTTTTTTTAATAAGAATTTATTTGTGCCAAACTGATGACATACGCTTGGGAGCAAGATCTCAAAAGCTCCAGAGAATAACAGTTCTGCAGTTTCTTTAATGCATTTGAAATTAAGGAGAGAGCATAAGGAAGATTATATGATGGTGAGAAGAAAAAACACTGAGATTGGATTACAGAATAGTTAACACTCTACATCTTTTGATTGGAGCATTTAGATTATCAATATATATGTCCTTATTGCCATTTTGTTAATCGTTTTTTAGTTGTTTTGTTATTTTATTTTATTTTTTTTGCAGTTCCTCTCTTCTCTTGATCTCTTTCGATTTTTCTCTTGATTTCTTTCCTTTCGATTTGCCAGTTTTCTTTAGTGTTTTGATTGGATTTCGTTCTTTTCATTTTCTGTGTATTTTTTTATATTTTTGGTTTATGGTTACCATGAGATTCATATATCCATCTATAAAAGTCTGTTTTAACTGATAGGCATTTAAGTTCAATCACATTCTAAAAGCACATTTTTACTCCTCCCTCTACTCTTTATGTTTTGATGTCATATTTTATATGTTTTTGCCTTGTGTATCTTCTGAATACTTATTGCAGTTATAGTTAATGTTGCTACTATTGTCTTTTGACCTTCCTATTAGCTTTTAAAATGGTTGATCCACTGTGATTATTGCATTTTTGCCTTTACCAGTGAGTTTTTTCTTCTTTCCTATATTTTCCTGTTTCTGGTTATGGCTTTTGCTTGTCTGCATAAAGAAGATCCTTTAACATTTCTTACAAGGCTGATTTAGTAGTTGTGAACTCCTTTATTTTTGCTTGTCTGAGAAACTCTCTCTCCCCTTCAATTCTAAACTATAACCTTGCTGTATGAAGTACTCTAGGTTGCAGATTCTTTTCTTTCAACACTTTAAATATCTCCTGCCACCCCCTTCTCTCCCATAATGTTGCTTCTAAGAAATAAGCTAATAGCTTTATGGGGTTTCCCTTGTATGTGACTTGTTTGTTTCATCCTTGCCGTCTTTAAGATTATCTCTTTATCCTTAATTTTTTGCCATTTTAATTACAATATGTCTTGGTGTGTGTCTCTTTGGGTTCATCTTGTTTGGAAATCCAATGAGGTAATCTTTGGACCACACTTCAAAATTTGCTGATAAATAGAACTTTACTCTTAGGCAGAGGTAGGCGAGGGCCTTCTAGAGCATATTGGAAATTTCTCAGAAATTTCTTCTCTCCTTCAAATCTCTGCTTTAAAATTAAGAGGATTGTTCTGTTGCTGCCTTTAGTCTCCTGAGGGTAATTAAAATGGAATGATCATTCCTTTCTCCTGTCTCTCTAATGTATGTCTTTGTCTATAGGTTCTCAAATGGGCTGCTTGTGGATGTGAATCCCAATTTTGATTGGGATGCTGCATTTCCTGTTTTAAAATTTCTATAGAGTAAATAGAAAGAGATGCTGCATTTCCTGTTTTAAAATTTCTATAGGGTAAATAACTGAGTTGTCAGGGATGGTGGAAAGATGGCAAAATTTTGGAATACTGATGAAAATATGTATATACAAAATTATTAATTTTTCTCAATAAAAATGTCCATAATCTGGAGGCTGATGAATTATAAAGTAAATGTTGAAAACATGAGCTTTAAAATGAGATAATTTTCTTTTTCCTTTAGTTTTAGTTTTTGCAAATCTTATTTTACTAATTCGTAAAACAAATCAGTATATACATTTATATATATTCAAACGAATTAAAGCAATTCCAGAGTTTTTATTAACATTTTAAAGGGTTGCCAAAATAATTATTACTGCATACTATATACACACAAAATGAGAAAATTTTAAATATAATTTAATGCTAAAGAACATTTCACACAGAAGCCATCCAATTTAACCAAATTACGAAACTATGTCTTTAAAAAGCATTAAAAATGGTAACTTTTTACCCAAATTTTGAGTATTTTTTCACAATTGTGAAATTTGGGAGTCAGAGAAGAATCTATAGCAGTCTCAGGCTAGTTTAAGTAGGTTAAAGAAATACTTTTCCCACCCCTCGATATATGAGCCTCATATGAAACAGGAGTCAGCTCCAAATACATTTTTGGAAGGAAATCACAGCTCTAACATTTAGACAAAGAAACAATATTTGTTTACATATATTCACTTTTATTAATATGTTAGCAACAAACACTATATGGTTTGTATGTTTGTTGCCTAGATTTCCCAATGCCGAATAACCTTTCAAAACAAGTTATATAATCTCCTCCAACTGCAAGTGTTCTTTCCTCCCTTCTAATCAGGGCTGACTGCCTATGCCATTCCCATGATGAAGCTGATCTCAGAGTGATTATCATAATCATGGGTACTATATCTATTAAAATAGATTATAGAGAATTCTGGAAAGAAGACAAATTAGGAAGTATCAGAAATCTGTCTTTCATGCAGCCAACAATTATACTGGCAGAATCCATCAGATATAACTATTTTGAACTCTCTGAACTATTAAAGGCTTGCAATTTCAAGAGGAAGCCTCGGATAGTAAAGGGCAATTTCAGTCCATTTCTGCTCTTTGCACAGTAGCAGTTACCTATCTCTTACTTCCTCAGCCCCATTTCAGGTAGTTGTGCTTATGTTCCCAGAGCACCTTACACACAGCTTGCTGGAGCCAAGGTGGACCAAAAGGACCCTGTCCTGCAACTCTCAAGGATCTATGCTTTGATTACTGATTACTGCTTCTGATCACGGTGGTACAGACAAAGAGTGGTGGCCATTATTGTTGTATCACTCCCCATTGCTGCTAGGCCCTCTCCCTATAGCTGAAGTGACTTCCAGGAGATTTAAAGGAACAGAGTCTTTTCCCCCTTTCAGTTTTTTTCCCCCTTTTTGAAGCCAGATATTGCAGACTAGAACATGCAAAAGCAACTGCGCATATGGAGGAGATTATGAAGTCACCACACATGCCCAGGGGAAGGTACAGGCTCAAAAATACATGAAGAGACCTTATGTTTACACCTCCAACTGATCCTCAGTAGACAGTCTACAATGAAACAATAACAACAACAACAAACAGAAAACAAATCAAAACAAAAAAACCTGGAGAGGGAGAAAAATTTGATTTCCAGAGTAATTACATTATTAAATTAAAATACTCAATTTTCAACAACAACAAAAATAATAAGGCATACAAAGAAACAAGAAAGTATAGCCCATTTAAAGGGAAAAACATAACAACATAAACTGTCTCTGAGGACCTGATGGTATCTACTACACAAAGACTTTAAATCAACTGTCTTATGAAAAATGCTCAAATAACAAGAGAACTATATGGTTAAAGTCAAGAAAACAATGTATGCACAAAATAGAAATATCAATAAAGAGATAGAAAACCTTAAAAGAAACTAAAAAAAAATTCTGGAGCTAAAAAGTACAACTAAAAGTAAAAATTCACTAGAGGGT
>NW_011888800.1:11246882-11252173 GCF_000151845.1 Pteropus vampyrus
AATATGTGTATATATTTTAGAAAATGTAATACTTTTTAAAAATACATTTTAAAAAAATTATTACTTTAAAAGCTAGTATTGTAACTTTGGTTTGTAACTCTACTTTTTGTTTTCTACACAATTTAAGAGCCTAATGCATTAAAAAAGTACTGATTTGTTTTGGAACACATATGAATAAAGATGTAATTTTTTGAGATAAAAACTGAAAAGGGTGGGGATGGAGCTGATAAAAGAGCAGAATTATTGTATGTTATTGAAGTTAAGCTAGTAGGAATTCAAATTAGATTGGTATAACTTTAGGATGTTAAATGTAATCCCCAAGGTAATCATAAAAAAAATAGCTAAAGAACATAAACAAAAGGAAACGAGAAAGGAATTTAAACACTTCATTACAAAAAAAATCAACTAAAAACAAAAAAATACAGTAATGCAGGAAATAAGGGAAAAAAGTTATAAGGTATATAGAAAACAAAGCAAAATGACAGAAATTAGAAGCTTCTTTATCAATATTTTAAATGTAAATGGATTAAATGCTGGTCGAAAGACAGAGATTGACAGAATGTATTAAAAACACAATCAAACAACACACACTCTATAATAGACTCATTTTAGATTCAAAGATACAGATAGTGAAAGGAAGGAAAAGGATATTCCATGGAAATAACTGACCAATAGGGAGTAGGAATGGCTATACCACTATCAGACAAATATAAGCTTTAAAATAATAAAAGTTTACAAGTGACAAAGAAACTCATTATATAGCAATAAATCATTCAATACAGCAAGTAGATATAACAATTATAAGCATTTATGCACCTAATAACAGACGACCAAAATATATAGCACAAAAAATGACAGAATTAAAGGGAGAAATAAACAGTTCTACAATGATACTTGGAGACCTTAATACCTTTCTTGCAATAATGGATAGAGCAACCATACAAGAAATAAATAAATAGAGAACTTTACATCAACTAATTATAACAGCTATATACAAAACACTTTACAAAAAAATAACAAAATACACTTTCCTCTCAAGTGCACATTGGACATTTTCCAGAATAGACACAAATTTGGCCACAAATTAAATCTCGGTAGATTTTTAAAAATATATACCATACAAATTATCTTCTCCAACCACAATGGAAGGAAGTCAGAAATCAATAACAGAAAGAAAACTGCAAAATACACAAACCAGGAAAAATTAAACAAAACATTTTTAAGCAATCAATAGATCAAAGAAGAACTCAAAGGAGAAATTAGAAAACACTGAGAGACCAATGAAAACAAAAATATAACATATCAAAATTTATGGCACACAATGAAAAGAGTACTAAGGAAGAAATTTATCATTATAAATGCTTATGTTAAGAAACAAGAAAGATGTCATCTCAACAACTTAACAACTAACTTTACAACTTAAGAAACTAGAAAAAGAAGAACAAACTAAACCTAAAGTACCAGAAGGAAGGAAATTATAAAGATTAGACCAGAGATAAAATAAAGAGCAAAAAAAAGGATAGAGAAAATCAACAAATCCAAAAGTTGTTTCTCAGAAAAGATCGACAAAACTGACAAACCTTTGGCTAGATGAACTAAGAAAAAAGAGAGAAAACTCAAATTATTAAAATCAAAAATAATAGTGGAAGTATTACTATGATATTTTGATCTATAATAAGAAATATATATTTGGTCTTCCATTTCTGGCACAGAGCTCCTAAAATGCTTTGAATTTCCTAAGTGATGAGAGCCATAAAGGTGTCTTTTGATGTTAATGAGGTGTCTTTGGAACAGGAGGGGGGCTGATTGTCAATGAAGGCAATCATGTGATTGACAGTTGGAACTTTCAGTCCCATCCTTCAACCTCAGGGAAGGGGAGAGGGGCTGGAAGTTGAATCGATCACCAATGGCCAATGATTTAATCATCCATGCCTATGTAACAAAGCGTCTGTAAAACCCCCCAAAAACAGGCTTGGAGAACTTCTACTTGGTGAACATGTGGAGATCTGAGAAAGAATAGTGCATAAAGAGAGGGCACACACTTTCCCCATACCTATGTACCTCTTCCATCTGGCTGTTGCCAAGTCATACATGTTTATAATAAACTGCTGATTAAGTAAGCAAAATGTTCTTCTGAGTTCTATGAGCCACTCTAACAAATTAATCAAACCCAAGGAGGAGGTCATGGGAACATCTGAATCAAAGCTAATTGGTCAGAAGTACAGGTAACAACCTGAACTTGTGACTGGTATCTGAAATTCAAGGAGAGGGTCATTTAATCCTCCAATCTATAGCCAGTCAGTAAGAAGCACAAGTGATAATCTGGGCTTGTGACTGATGTCTGAAGGGAGAGGGAGTCTTGTGAGATTGAGCCTTCAATCTGTAGAATCTGATGATATTTTCAGATAGATAACATCAAAGTTGAGTTGAATTCTTGGACACTCTGTTGGTGTCTGAGAATTGTTTCATGTTGTGTGGGAAGCCCTACACACAAATATTAAGGTTGGGTCCAGGAACCGAAAAGAATTACTAACAATTCTATAGAATCAAAAGGATTATAAGAAAGTACTATGAACATTTACACAACAAGAAAGAGTAAAACCTAGATGAAGTGGATACATTTCTAGAAAAACAAAAACCCATCAAGATTAAACCAAAAAGATGGGAAATACCTGAATAGACATATAACTGATAAGGAGATTGAATTGGTAATAAAAAATTTCCTGACAAAAGCCCTGAATGTGATGATGCCTTTACTGGTGAATTCCACCAAACATTTAAAATTGTACTAAAATCAATCCTTCTCAAACTTGAAGAGGAGGGAACACTTCCTAACTTGTTCTATGAGGCCACTTCCTCATACTACCCTGACACCAAAACAAAACTAAGACACTAGAAGAAAATTACAGACAAATATCACTGTTCTTTTGCAAAGAACACGGATGCAAAAATCCTCAGCAAAGTACTAGCAAATGGAATCTGGCCACATGTTAAAAGATTATACACCATGACCAAGTATAATTTATTTCTGGAATGCAAGGACATTTTAGCATACAAAAATTGGTCAATGTAATAGACCACATTAATGGAATGAAGGGAAAAAAAACCATGTGATCAACTCAATTGATGCAGAAAAAGTGTTTGACAAAACAACACACTTTTATCATTAAAAAACACCCAACAAACTAGGAATCGAAGGAAATTACCTCAAGATAATATACAAAACCAACATATAAGTCAGAAATATTACCATATATAATGGTGAAAGCCTGAAAGCTTTTCCAGCAGGATCATGATCAAAACAAGTACACTTGCTTTTGCTACTTCTATTCTACTGAAAGTCCTGGCCAGAGCATTTGGGTAGGAAAAGAAAAGAAAAAGCATCCATACTGGATAAGAAGTAAATTGATTTCCATTCATAGATGGTATGATCTCACATGTAGAAAACCCTAAAGATTCCTTCCACACACAAAAAAACTGTTAGAACTAATAAACAAATTCAGCAGAGCAACGTGATACAAAATCAACACAAAAATCAGCTGCATTTTTATACACTAACAAAACAATTCGAAAAGGAAATAAAGAACACAATTTCATTTACAATAGCATAAAAAATATTAAAATACTTAGGAATTAATTTAACTGAAGAGTCGAACAACTTGTACAATGAAAATTACAAAACATTACTGAAAGAATTTAAAGAGGGTATTTTAAAAATAGAAAGACACCCCATGTTCATGGATTGGAAGACTTAATATTGTTAAAATGCCAATTACTACCCAAAATTACTTAAAGATTTATTACAATACCCAACAAAATCCCAATGAGTTTTTTTTGCAGAAATACTAAACCCATCCTAAACTTGTATGGAATTTCAACTGACCATCAAATAACCAAAACAATCCTGAAATAGAATAACAAAGCTGGATGATTCACATTTCCTGTTTTTGAAATGTGCTACAAAGCTACAGTAATCAAAAACAGTATGATACTAAAAAAAATAAATGTATGGTACTGGTATAAAGACAAACATAGAGACAACTGGATTAGAATAGTGAGTTCATAAATAAATCCTTGCATATACAGTCAAATGATTTTCAAAAATAATGCCAAGATGATAGGAAAAAGACAATCTTTTCAATAAATAGTGGAAAACTGTATATCCACAGCAAAAAAATAAATAAATAAATAAAGTTGAATCTTTACCTAACTAACATCATATACAAAACCTAATTCAAAAGAGAAAAAATAGGCAAATTCATGAAATTTTTTTAAAATTTTATATCAAAAGGCCATATCAATAGAATAAAAAGGCAACCTAGAAAAAGGGAGAAAATATTTTCAAATCGCATATCTGATAAGAGATTAATATCTAGAATATACAGACAACTCTTAAAACTCAAACAAAAAACAACCCAATTCAAACATTAGCAGACTTGAATAGCCATTTCTCCAAAGACATACAAATTGCCAAAAAGCACATGAAAAGATGCTCAATATCACTAATTATTAGGGAAATGAAAATCAAAACTACATTGTGATACCACCTCATACCCACTATGATGGCTATCAAAAAATAAAAATTAAAAAAAAAAAAAACAAAATAACAAATGTTGGCAAGGATGTGGAGAAATTGGAACCCCTGTATACTGTTTGTGGGACTCTAAAATGATATAGCTACTGTGGAAACAGTATGATAGTTCTTCAAACATTAAAATTGAATTAACATTGTCCACCAATTTCACTTATAGGTGTATACTCAAAAGATTTCAAAGTAGGGTCTCCAAGAGATATTTGTATATTTGTATATGTTCATAACGGCATTACTCATGATAGCTGAAAGTGGAAGCAACTAAAGTCTCCACCAGTTGATGAATGGATAAGCAAATGTGGTACAAGTAGGAAGGAAAAAGGAGATTCTGACATACGCTACGACATAGACAAACTCTGAGGCCATCATGCTAGGTAAAATAAGCCAGTCACAGAAAGACAGATATTGTATAACTTCATTTATATGAGGTAATTAGAATAGTCAAAATCATAGAGACAGAAAATGGAATGGTAGTAGCTAGGGGATATGGGTACCAGGGAATGGGGAGATACTGTTCAATGCGTATAGCATTTCAGTTTTTTAAGATGGAGAGTTCTGGAAAGGGATGGTGATGATGGTTTCACAGCAATATGTATGTATCTAACACCATCGAATTGTACACTTAAAATGGCTAAGACAATAAATTTTATATTACATGTATTTTACCACAATAAAAAATTGAGAAAATGGACTGTAAGAC
>NW_011888800.1:11252223-11263365 GCF_000151845.1 Pteropus vampyrus
AAGGAAAAAGGAGATTCTGACATACGCTACGACATAGACAAACTCTGAGGCCATCATGCTAGGTAAAATAAGCCAGTCACAGAAAGACAGATATTATATAACTTCATTTATATGAGGTAATTAGAATAGTCAAAATCATAGAGACAGAAAATGGAATGGTAGTAGCTAGGGGATGTGGGTACCAGGGAATGGGGAGTTACCGTTCAATGGGTATAGCATTTCAGTTTTTTAAGATGAAGAGTTCTGGAAAGGGATGGTGATGATGGTTTCACAGCAATATGTATGTATCTAATACCATCGAATTGTACACTTAAAATGGCTAAGACAATAAATTTTATATTACATGTATTTTACCACAATAAAAAATTGAGAAAATGGACTGTAAGACCCCTGAAGATTGTGCTTTCAGACTATCTAGAATACCAAGGTACCTGAAAACTTCAACTTAGACTTCAAATAAACTGATATATAAGTTCTGAGTTATTTTTCATTTTAAAGCATAGACTACTTCATCATATAAAAATTATGTAACAAAAATCCTTGTACTTTTAATATTAAACCATGCTTATAGTTTGCTGTATTTGTTTCAGACTACTGTCTTCATTTAAAGGAATAAAAATGTACCTAAAACCACCCCAGATCCACTTCCCTTCTTTCCTTCTTAAAGGGAACTACTATCCTCAAGATACAAAATATGATTTTAATTCATGTTTTGTAGTTCTATTGAATATGTAGGCATGTCGAAGCCATACATTTATAGTGAGGTTTCTACTTACATAAATGGTATTTCTCTCTTGAAATCTTTCTCACTCAAAATTACGTGTTTGATTTGTTTCTATTAATTTTTTTAAGAGGCGGGGCTCATATAAGTGTGGCAGAGTCACCACCGGAGACAACCTGAAGGGCCAGCCTGAAGAGAAGACAACATCTGAGTGCTCAGCACCTACGTGTCCAGACTAGAAGTTGGTGGGGTGGGGGATGGGGGTGGCTACCAAGGCAAAGGCACGAGATGAGAACTTACACCTCCCCACCCCCACCCTGTCGCTGTCCTTTTTCACACGCGCCCAGCTCACCTGACCCAGATGGCTCAGACACTGAGGACGTGCAGGGTCCGTACGCAGGGACCAAGGCCCAGAGTAAGGTGACGTCGGACGGGAAGATGACATCGACGTCACGGCACGGCACACGCTCGGTGTCCACGGAGAAAAGGCTGCAGGCCGCGATCCTGCGTGGCCGGAGCTCCACAGGCGTAGGTCGCGCCAAGAGGAGCGATCCCGGTGGAGGAAGAGCGCGGGTGCACCTGGGCCGGCGCAACTCTCCGAGCTCCGCCCCGAGCACGCTCCCCAGCCAGGCCTCGTCCGGAGAAAAATTAGCTAGTATAGCTAGTTAAATCATTTTGATTTCGATATAATACTTAGTTGATTAAATATACTTTATCTTGAAAAGTCGAAATTGTTTGCAATTTTTTCTATGAAAACATTGCTTAAAAAATCCTAGTATATGTATAACATGTACACATTTTTTCTAGAATAGAAACCAAGAAGAGAAATTAATAGCTCATAAGGCATGCTCATCTTCAACCTTATGTGGTATTGCCAAATTTCTCTTCAAAGAGATTATTTAAAACCATTCTTTGTTTGCAAAATTCTGATGTAATGTATTATTAAAGAAAATAACGATTTTCTTTAGAAAGAAAAATTTAAAAGTCACATAGGCGAAGACCCCTGAATTTAAAATATCTCAGCATCTTTCTCTCCTGAGACAATTCTTATATCCAAAAACTGGATAAAACGATTATATATCTTACATAAAATGCCTTTTGGTGCACTTCTAGGAAGCCTTTCTAATGACATGAGAGAGGGAATAAACTACTGAGAACTTCAACACTAATTTAAGAGTATGCCCTCACTAGGGAAATGAAATAGATACTTGAGCAAATTATATATATATAATTAACGAGAGGGAAAAGACATATTATGGTCTTTGATGAAAACTGTGTTAATTTTTGACCCAATTTATTTTCAAATCTAGAAGTACTCTGGTGTGTGGCAGAGTTAGTAATATCATAGCCTTTTGAGTTATTGGCTAACAAGTAAAGTAAGAAGTCAAATAACAATCATTAAGCAAATGCCACCATGTTTGTTAACCTTACCTCTAATTTTAAGCCTATATGATTAGATCTTCAATATGAAGGGCCAATGTTACCTTCAGTGAGTTTAGGAAATGGGATGGCAAGGCATACTTCTTAGAGGCAATATTGCAGTTACCCTTGGTCTTCCCAAAATTTTGTAACATAAACAATTTACATATTCTAAGTCAAGCTTCATTTACTGCTTGATTGTTCTACGAACATTTAATTTTCTCTTTTTTCCTTCTTTCCTTATCTCTTTCTATATGCAGGGAAATCAACACTTTCACAAAATTTATTTTTGAATACAGTTACAGATGTAGCATTTCTTTGATAAATATAAATATGAATATTATATATATGTATATAATATATATTTATATTTATATAAATATGAATATAAATATATATATGTACATACATATATATAAAATTCATATTTATATTTATCAAAGTGGTCTTTCTGGGAATTAAAACAAATCTCAACAAATTTAAAAAGGTTCAAGTTATAAAAGGTATGTTCTCTGACCATAAAGATATTTAACTAACATTGTGAACAAAACAATATAAAAACTCCCTACATATTTGGAAATTTGAAAGCATACTTCTAAATAATCCATAGGTCAAAAAGGAATTCTCAAGGGAAGTTTAAAAATATTTTAAACTAAAGAAAGATGAAAATAAAGCACACCAAAATTTGTAGACTATAGCTAAAGCAGTGTTTCAAGGGGGATATATAGCATTAAATGCTTATTTTCAGAGAAGAAAGGTAGAAAATTAGTAATCTAACCTTCCACCTTAAGATACTTGAGAGAAAAAAAAAATCAGAGCAGAAATTTAAACAGAAAAACAACAAATAAATTTAATGAACCCAAAACTTGGATCTTTGAGAAGATGAATGAAATTGATAGCATCTATCCAGCTGATGAGAAAGAGAGAGGACACAAATGACTAATATCAGGAATAAAAGTGGAAACATCCTACTCCTCCTGTGGACGTTGAATAGAAATAAGAGAAATACTATAAACAACACCACGCCAATCAACTTGACAACGTACATAAAATGGACCAATTCCTTGAAAACCACAAACTATCAAAATTCATTTCAGAAAAAAAAAAGATAACATGAGTAGCTTTATATCTAAAGAAATTGAATTTATAGTTAAAATCCACCAAAATAGAAAACTGAATATCCTGAGAGTTTCGCTAGCAAATTGTACCAACGGTTTAGAGAATATCAATTCTTCAGTCTTCTCCAAAAAATAGAATAAAAATAAATACTTCAGAAGTCACCTTATGAGGCCAATAATACCCCTATACCAAACTAGACAAAAGCATTATAAGAAAAAAAAATCAAATATAGCAATACCAAAAAAAGAATAATACATCATGAATAAGGATAATATATCATCAAGTGGGATTTATTCCAAGAATACAAGTCTTGTTCAATATTTAAAAATAAATACATGTAATTTGCCATCTTAGACTAAGAAAAAACAAACGATCATATTGATAGATGCCAAAATACTAAAAAAATATTTAACATTCAACATCCATTCATAAAAAAACTCCCAGTAAACTACAAATAAAATGTCTTTACACACTAAAGGGCATCTGCAAAAAACCCACAGCCAATATCATAGGGTTATAATTCATTACAGTTAATTTTTATTTAAAATGTATGATGTGTTGAGGTTCCTTATTTGTCGTTCTTTTAAATATGGAGATATTCAGTTCTAGAACCATTTGTTTAAAAGTCAACCATTTCTCCATCAAATGGTCTTTGCAATTTTGTTAAAAATAAATCGACCATATTTGTGTGGGCCTATTTCTGGCCTCTGTAATCTCTTCCATTATCTATACATAATATCTTTTCACCAATCCCACACTGTTCTACTTATGATTAATGTTGAAATTGGGTAGTTTGTATCCTCCAACCGCATAATTTTTCCAAAATTGTTTTGTTTATTCCATATACATTTCAGAATCATCTTCTCAATGTCTATAAAAATACTTTCTGGTATTTTCATTGAGATTGAATTAAACATATAGATTAATTTTTTTCAATGTTTTGTAGTTTTACAAGCTCTATTTGTACTAACCAAACACAGAAACAACCCAAATGCCTATAAATAGGCATTTGGTATCTGTACTATGGAATATGACTCATTAATAAAAAGAATGAACTATTGGTACATATGGCAATATATCCGAATTTTACAAATAATTATGCTGAATGAAAGAAGCCAGTCAAAAAATAGTACATTCTGTATGGTTATATTTATTTAGAACTCTGGAAAGTATCAGCTAATCATTTGAAAGATCAGCGGTTGCCGGTATATGCAGAAAGGATAGACAGAGAGGAATAGAATGGAGGATTTACAAAGGTAAACTTTGGGGGGTAATGAATATCTTCATTCTCTTGATTGTGGTGATGATTTCATGGGTATATACATAGATCAGTACTGATCAAATTGTGAAATTTAAACACTTGCAGTTTATTGTATGGCAATTATAACTCAATAAAATTTTTTTAGCATTGCTATATTTGCTTTTAGATATTTGACAATGTACTAATAACTGCTCTGTCACCTGCTCCATATCTTCCCCCCCAAAAAATAATTTGGCAACTTTACATAGGTATCAACACATGGAACTCTGATAAACCTATCAGACCAGTTTTCACTCTAAGATCCATTTTTTCTAAATATATTGTAATAGCGAAGTAACCACATAATCACACATTTATAACTAAACACTCATCTAAGTTAAATGGATATTTTCCCCTTGGAAGTCATAAATTGTAATAATATATTGCATTAGTCAATTACAATTTTGAAAAATGGACGGTGTCCCATTCAGAGTGGTTACTTAGAACATTATAATGGCAATGTCGCATTCATCACAGCATATAGGAGACATGACATTTAAATACAATTGAAAGGTCATTAATGTAGAAAGGTTTTAAAACTATCCTCAGATCCATTAGAGTTGATATCAGTATTTTACATAAAAATTGCCTGCTGTGAGGATAAGGTATCTGAGATCAGATCTTTGAAGAAAATCAAATCAGATCCGTGATTGCTAGATGACACAGCTGTTAAAAGGACAAAAATAAATATATATGAATAGAAGCTTGATGCATTGAAGGCAGAAATGTCAAGAGAAAATTTTCATAAGAAATAGGCTGGTTCTTCGGTTAGAAACTGAAATAAAGTCGAGACTTGTTTTTCAAAATAGATCTAAGTATGATTCTTTTTGTCTATGATGGAAAAATATTCATCAATATGTTCATATTCTGTGGGCTCAGCCAAGTAATTCAATCAAGTAAGTTATCAAAGTGAACTTTATTCTCTTGTTTTTAAATCTTTACATGGAAAATGTTACTAGAAAATTGTTTAAACTCTTAGTCTCTCAGTGAAAGTCTTCAAAATCAATATCTTTTTTCCATATTCTGATATTGACTAAGGTGTCTACTCTGATAAAGATGCAATATAAACAAATTAGTGCACAGTGTACTTCAATTTTTAATTATAAGGATGTTATCAGGAGGAATTTGGTTTAATACTAAACTGTATGGGTTTAATGAATTTATGACAGGGCTGTGGCATAACCTGGTTACTTTTTGGATCATCCTGTTGCCTACTCAAAACTTCATTCAGATCACTTTTATGATTAGCATTACTAACCAAAATGAAAACACAATCCTATGAAGAGCCCAAGGAATCCTCACTTAGCTAGAATTGGAATTGGAAACACGTGAAGAAGGAATTATAATAAAATTGCAAAGGAGTTTGCTAAGAAAGCATTCTTGCCTAGAAGATCAATGTGGCTGGATTTAGAAGGCCCAAGAATGGTCCAAAGCTATTTTCTCATGGCCTAGCATCTTCCCATCAATTTTGGTAGCAGACGGGGTGACTCACAGAGTGGTCTGCTCAGATTTCCTATACACATAGTGCCTACAGCACCTGTACCTTTCTCCAATCATGTGGTATTTTATGTTGTATATGTGGATATACACTCGATCACAATAAAGTCTGTATTTATACAACATAGTAATAATATTAGGAGATTTCTCAGTTATTCAAATTACACAGCACATCAAATTGTTTATCTCTGAGGGAAAAAACCTTATGAATTTTTTTTTTCTACTTTCAAATGAGCCTATATTCATTTTTCAAAGAGGAAAGTTAAAATAAACTTTAAAATAAAATAAACTTTAAAATAGGGTAAATTCTAACTTGGTAAATTTCCAGACATAAACTTGGTAAAATAGCTAAGTAAAGGGAAATTTTTAAACAGACATCATACATCCTCCATCATAATGGAGCCAAATAAGAGGAATGACCTACCGTCTGACTAATTGCTGCAATCTTCCAGTAAACATCTTCAGTGTAGGTCACTGTTTCCTAATGCATTATTTCATGAAAGTCAGAGCCTTTTAACTTTGCATTCCTTTTAAATAAGAAGGAAACTTTGTCTCAGTAACATTGTTACAGACTATCCGTTTTGCTTCTGTAGTTATTCTTAGAAGAACCCCATGAGTCAGCTGGTACACCTTAATGAGACTGTGGATCCTCTTGATAGGTTTAGTTTGCAATAACCTTCTTCTTAATTCTGCTTTGCGGTCTGTAAACCATTTTAAGCACATGCTACTTAGGGAATGTAATCAGAAATACTCCATCCAAACCATTTTTAAATTGACATTTTGGATTGAGAAATTGCTGCAGGCCATTCATTAATAACTTCTTACCTTATTAAGATTACACCATTTTTAGAAGTATATGGTCATTAATAGTCCCAAATAAATTGTGGCCCATCATTATTTTAATTCTAATGGCGAAATACGATGTAACTTTTTTCTATATTGTTTAGTTCATAATATGAATAGTCCAATTTTTCACACATACATTTGTGTGTGCATGTATCATCTGGAGTAATGGGTTACACATAACCATATTATTTTATTTCCTTTTAATTCTCTTTCTATTCTATTCTATTACTATTCCTTAATGCCAATTTAAACCATCATCTTTTACTGATTAATTGCCATCAAAACCTCAAATAATGCACACATTTATTAGGAATGCAGTTTCCTTCGACTTGTTCAATAATCGTTTCTAAAAATATAACAAAAATACAAACTTCCTGTCTTTTATATTCAGCTAAATTTATTTTTAGCTCATAGCCATTTGCAAATGTATTTTTCTGCAAAAGCTGAAACTATATCTAATTTTTTTAGAAAATAAAAAAAGAAAGAAAACACCTGTTTGGGGCCCAATTATGAATTGCAGAGAATTATCATTCCTAATTACTAAATAGCTACAGAATTCCTATTTAAGTCAAATCAACTACACTTGAAAATAAACCTAGAATTTAAATGTTATAATCATTTATAATTCATTCTGCTTCTACACACAAAAATAAGGCTAAATTCAAAAGCAAGCCTAAAGTAGAACACATGCTTTGCTGATCTCGCTGGGTGATTTTAACATAGATGACACCAAATTTTGAAAAACTGAATGAGAGGCAGGTTTTTTTCCCCTTAAAGCACCTTTTATAAATTAATCTTAACTTAATCATGATGCTTCCTCTCTCCTATTCCAATAAAACATATCCTGTAGTAATTCTAAACATATTTTGAATGTTACCATTTAAATCTTCTAGGAAACCTCAAATGAAACCACATTTAAGAAATTTCTAGAAATAAAATAAATATTTTTAATTCATACGAATGAGTACAATTAGATCTCAATGACTGAAGCAGATAGCATCTACCACTCATACATTAGCTGACATACAGTGACCCAAAAAATCCAATGATAACTTTTTTTCAGAAAAAATTACCAAGGGTATGACTTTTAGACCTTAAATGCAGTTAATGTTCTCCTGGGAAAGACTAAAGCCTCCCAGAACCAATCTTTAATTTGTAGACACATTTCAGTTCCCTGTGGGTACTACCATTCAGTTCCCCCAGTGTACGCAGCTTTCATGTTGATTTGGAGAGAGAGCATTTCAGTCATTACTTCATGCCATGTATCGTTAAAATACACACATTATAATTACATCTTTTTTCAAAAAAACATTTAAACATACCCAAAACGATATGGGCCATTATAGAAATTCTCATGAAACAAACTAATGTTCATTTCTTTTTTTAACTTGGTTTTGTTAACCAAGCCTGCTTCTTTAGGTTATTTTAGATGTGTTTCTTTATTGCTACTTAAAATAAGGTCACTAATAACCTTGCAGATAATAGGAAAATTCTCTTTCTCTAAAAACCACCTGCTACAGTACATTTTCTGACAAAAGCACACAGTGCAGGATTAGTTTATAGGGGACTATGACGATATTCAGGTTAGAGAGATGGCAAAGTTTAGCATTCCTTTAAGGTTCTCTATGTGTACCTGATAACTTACAATCATCTGATTGTGCATCTTAAATTAAAATGTGTATATGTATCAATAAGAAGAACATAAGTCCCTGTGTTGTGATTTTTTTGGGTTTTCATGCCTCCTTTTTTCCTGCATTTTTCCATGTAAGCAGTGGTGCTTTTGAGTCCACAAAAAAAAAAAAAAAAAACCGATATGGAATTTCAGGCCTGTCGTGGGAATCAGAATGATCCTAGAAATCCTTGCTAATCCTTAATGCTGATGAAAAAAATATCCTCTTGTCTTGTTCCTTATGTATAGATCTAGGAGGGAGTAGGTTAGTATATATGATTCATTACCCAGCTTTTCTTATAATAGGAAAGAAATATTCAAACACTGACTTTGCAATTGGCAGAAATATACTGGAGTTCTGGCTTTGCCACTCACTAAGTTTGTGACTTTGGACAAGTCACTAACATCTTTAGATCTTGGCATTATCCCCACTAGAATGGGGATAAAAATTGCATCAAATTCTTATAGTACATACAATACGTTGATGAAACAATACATGTAAAGAAATTACCAGCTGACATACAACGATCAATGAGTTTTACTATTATTACTACTTCTGAAAGTCAGAAATTTTTGTCAGCTTTATGACGACAAAATTCACCAGCGAGTTTTTACAATGGACACAATAGCATAGCATAAGCATGACAATAGTCATGAACTACAACATTTCATCATCCTAAAAAGTTCTCACATAGAGTTACAAACGTTTAAAACTTGAAGAGTTGTTTTGTTTTTTGTTTTTCTTGTTTTGAGAAACATGGTGGAATGAGAGACATTCCAAGATCTCCTCCTCTTGAAACAACAATAAGCTGAACATTTAAAACTCAACAGAAAACATCCAAACTGCACACCAGCACGATTGAGCATGGGATCTGCACATAAGAGCTACCACAGGTCATGCCCCTGGGTGTCAGGTGGTAGACTGGGAGAAATAAAGAAGCTGCCTCTCACAGCCTCTGGAGTTCCCTGTAGGAGGAGGAGAAAGGGAGAAGGTGCAGCGAGTTCCCTGAACAGTCCTGCCTGGGAGTTCTGTGAGCTCCAAGTGGACAATGGCAGCCCGAGTCATCAGAGCAGAAAGCAGAGAAGTGGGACAGCAGAAAAACAACAGTTTATTTTTACCAGCTGCAGTTGCAAAACCAAGGCTGAACTGCAGCCTCTATACCCCAATCCAGATGGCCCCTCCTCCACAAACCCTCCAAGACGAAACATCGCAGAGCCCCAGAGGAATCTGAGCAAATGCTACCAAGACTGATGCGAACACTGACAGGGACTGAAACTGAGGGTAGCAAGCATGATTAAATATCTATAAGAAAATAAAAAGGCATTATTAAAGCTTTATATACAGCAGAGATCCAAGAGGCTTAGACACTACCTACTGGAAACCAAAAGAAAAGCGCCTTCTCTGAAGCAGGCTAAAGAGAGACCTTTATAAAATAAATCTTTCTGGAAAAACAGCAGAATACACTTCCATTAATGCTCAGGCAGAGAAATAGTCCATCAAACACCATGAACAACCAAGGTGACAAGGCATCTGAGAAAGGAAGAGAAAAATCTCCAGAAAATAAGTTAATAGACATAAAAACATACAACTTAAATGACAGAGAATTCAGGATGGTACTTCTGAAAAAACTCAGTGAATTCCAAAATGAGTCATATCAACAATTTCAGGAACTGAAAAAACATCTAGATGAGCAGAGCAAGGAGATTGAAATCCTCAAAAAGAACAAAATAGATATTCTGGAAACAAACAAACAAACAAACTGCAATTATTGAAAAATGAATAGCAAGCTTGAGAAATAGAGTCGACCAAATGGAGAAAGAATCAATGATATCAAGAACAGATATCTAGAAATAAATCAGAAGGAAGAAGAGAGAAACCGAAGAATGAAAAATAATGAAAGAGAAATTCAAGAACTAGCTGATAACACCAGGAGAAGAAACATAAGAATAATGGTTATTATCGAAGGTGAGGAAAAGGATCAGGGCCTAGAAAGCATTTTCAGACAAATAGTTGATGAGAATTTCCCAAATCTAATCTAAGGAATGAGCTGGAACTTGGAATTCGAGAAGTCAACAGAACACCCAATTATATCAACCCAAAAGGCTTCACCAAGACACATTGTTTTAAAATTATCAAAAATCAATGACAAAGACAGAATTCTCAGGGCAGACAGAGGAAAACAATAACTTATAAAAGAAAACCTATTACATTATCTTCAGACATCTCAGCTTAAACCTTATAAACCAGAAAGGAATGGAATCATATATTTAAACTATTAAGTGAAAGGAACTCCTGGCCTACAATAATGTATCCAGCTACACTCTCCTTTAGATATGAAGGAGAAATTAAGATGTTTCCAGACAAAAATTGTGGGAATTCTCCACTATGAGGCCTGCACTACAGGAAATACTGAAAGGGGTCAGCTCACCTAAAACAAAATGACAAAAAAAAAAGAAAATATATAATCAGGAGTAAAGTAACTATCAGGCAAATAGAAGCAGAGGAGTGCAACCCTTACTAAGAACAGGGCATTATAAGCTTAAATAATAAGAAGGGAATTGCTATAGATA
>NW_011888800.1:11263415-11264056 GCF_000151845.1 Pteropus vampyrus
AAAAAAAAAGAAAATATATAATCAGGAGTAAAGTAACTATCAGGCAAATAGAAGCAGAGGAGTGCAACCCTTACTAAGAACAGGGCATTATAAGCTTAAATAATAAGAAGGGAATTGCTATAGATAGTAATGAACGTTCAGCACACATAGGGACAAATTGAGACAACAATGACTGAAAAAGGGAAGATTCAAAGATCCAAATTCTCAAAGGGGGATGGAGATAAGGCACGTGCAGAAGAAAATGGACAACTGTATGTATATATATATGTATATATATACACACATACATATATGCATATACATTTAACTATCTTTTTCATTTTCGTAATGGTAACCACACACCAAAGATTCAGAACTGAAGTATATAACATAGAACAAGACGAACCAGAAGAAAAATCCACAAAAGCCAACCAAAATAAAGAAAACAGAAACAAGGACAAAGAAGCAATGGAAACACCGAATTACCAGAAAGCAAAAAATAAAATGGATATAGGAAGACCTCATATTTCAATAATCACTCTAAATGTAAATGGACTGAACTCACTGATAAAAAGGCACAGAGTTGCAGAATGGATCAAAAACAAAACCCAACCATATGCTGCCTCCAGGAGACACATCTCAGCTCCAAAGACAAATATAGA
>NW_011888800.1:11265076-11267401 GCF_000151845.1 Pteropus vampyrus
CATATTCTCTGATCATGATGCTCTGAAACTAGAGATCAACTGCATAAAGAAATCAGGAAGAACCACAAATACATGGAGATTAAACAACATGCTACTGAAGAATAACTGGGTCAGGGAAGAAATAAAAAAAGAGATCAAGAGATACGTAGAAATGGATGATAATGATAGTGCAACATATCAAAACTTTTAGGACACGGCAAAAGTGGTCAGAAGAAGAAAGTTTATATCATTAGAAGCCTATCTCCAAAAACAAGAATGAGCCCAAATAAACAACCTAATGCTTCATCTTAAAAAACTAGGAAAGAAGAACAAATGAGGCGTAAAGTCAGCAGAAGGAAAGAAATAATCAAAATTAGAGCAGATATACATGAAATTGAAAACAAAACAAAACAAAAAAATAGAAAAAATAAATGCAACAAAGAGTTGGTTCTTTGAGAAGGTTAATAAAATTGACAAACCTCTGGCTAGACTCACTACAGAAAAAAGAGAAAGGACACAAATAAATAAAATCAGGGATGAAAGGGGAAATTATAACTGACATCACAGAAATACAAAGAATCATACAAGAATACTATGAAAAAGTATATAACACCCAATTTAATAACCTGGAAGAAATGGGCCAGTACTTAGAAAAATATAATCTTCTTGACTGAATCAGGAAGAACTGGAAAATCTAAATAGACAGATCAGCAGTATGGAAATTGAAACAACCATCAAAAACCTACCAAAAAGTAAAAGTCCAGGACCAGACGGCTTCACCAGTGAATTCTACCAAACATTCAAAGAAGATTTAATACCTATTCTTCTCAAACTCTTCTAAAGAATCGAAGAAGAGGCAGTACTTGCTAACTCATTTTATGAGGCCAATATTACTCTGATACCAAAACCTGGTAAAGATAGCACCAAAAAAAAAACCTACAGACCAATATTTCTCATGAACACAGATGCAGAAATCCTAAATAAGATACTAGCAAACCGAATACAGCAACATATTAAAAAGATTATACACCATGATCAAATGGGCTTCATCCCAGGGGCACAGAGATGGTTTAACATACATGAATAGATTAATGTGATACACCACATAAACAAATTAAAAAATAAGAATCACATGATCATTTCAATAGTTGCAGAAAAATCCTTTGACAAGATCCAGCATCCATTTATGACCAAAACACTTAACAAAATCGGTATAGAAGGGAACATAATACAAGATGTCATAAATGGCTTTTAACATAATAAAAGCCATCTATGACAAATCCTCATCCAACATTATACTTAATAGTGAAAAACTAAAAACCTTCCCTCTAAGATCATGAACAAGGCAAGGCTGTCTACTATTGCCACTGTTACTCAATATAACATTGGAGGTCCTAGCAAGTGCAATCAGACAAGAGAAAGATATAAAATGCATCCAAATAGGAAATGAAAAGGTCAAACTGTCACTATTTGTGGATGACATAATTCTCTATATAGAAAACCCTAAAGACTTCACAAGAACACTCTAGAAACAATAAGGAAATACAATAAAATTTCTGGATACAAAATCATAGTTCAAAAATCCATCGCTTTCCTATACTCTAATAATGAAGTGTCAAAAAAAGAAGTGGAAAAAATAATTCCCTTTGCAATCGCAAGAAAAAGAATAAAATACCTAGGAATAAATTTAGCGAAACATGTGAAGGACCTATAGAATGAAAACTACAAGGCCCTATTAAAAGAAATCAAAGAAGATACAAAGAAATGGAAAGATATTCCACATTCTTGGATTGGAAGAATCAACATAGTTAAAATTACCATATCACCTAAAGCATTGTACAGATTGAATGAAATCCCCAGCAAAATCCCATCAGCATTTTTTAAAGAAATAGAACAAAAATCATCAGATTTGTATGGAAGCACAAAAGACCCCAAATTGCCAAGCCATCCTGAGAAAAAAACAATCAAGGCTGGAGGATTCACTCTGCCCAACTTCAAATTATACTACAAAGCAACAGTAATCAAAACGGCATGGTATTGGCAGCAAAACTGACACACAGACCAGTGGAACAGAATTGGGAATCCAGAAGTAAACCCATATTTATATGGGAAAATAATTTTCTACAAAAAAGCCAAAAACATACGATGGAGAAAGGAAAGCCTCTTCAATAAATGGTGCTGGGAAAACTGGTAAGCCACCTGCAAAAGAATGAATCTCGACTGTTGTCTATCACTATACACCAAAATTAACTCAAAATGGATTAAGGATCTGAATATAAGACCCAAAACAATAAAATGCATAGAAGAAAACATAGGCACTAAACTCAAGGACCTCATACTTAAAAT
>NW_011888800.1:11268671-11270932 GCF_000151845.1 Pteropus vampyrus
TCAAAATGGATTAAGGATCTGAATATAAGACCCAAAACAATAAAATGCATAGAAGAAAACATAGGCACTAAACTCAAGGACCTCATACTTAAAATAAATGAATGAGACTATATCAAACTATAAAGCTTCTGGTTAGCAAAAGGTAAAGAGACAACCATTCGAATGGGAAAATATATTTGCAAACAACGCCTGAGATAAGAGCCTAATGTCCAAAATATACAAAGAACTCATACAACTCAATAACAACAAAAAAGCAAATGATCCAATCAAAACATGGCCTGAGGACCTGAACAGGCACTTCTCCCTAGAGGACATTCATATGGCCCACGGATATTTGAAAAGATGCTCAACTTTGCTAGCTACTGGGGAAATGCAAATCAAAACCACAATGAAATACCATCTCACACTTGTTAGAATAGCTATAATCAACAGGACAAGTAATAACAAATGTTGGAGAGAATGCGGATAAAAATAACCCTCATACACTGCTGGCAGGACTGCAAATTGGTATAGCCACTATAGAAAACAGTATGGAAATTCCTCAAAAAACTAAGAATTGATATACCATATAATCCAGCAATCTCTCTACTGAGTATTTACCCCAAAGACTTGGAAACCCATATCTGAAAAGATATGTGCACGCCAATGTTTATAGCAGCATTACTCACAGTGGCCAGGACATGGAAGCAACTGAAGTTTCCTATGATCGATGATTGGTTAAAGAAGCTGTGGTACATATACACAATGGAATATTACTCAGCCATGAGAAGAGATGAAATACTGCCATTTGTGACAACATGGATGGACCTCGAGATAATTATGCTAAGTGAAATAAGCCAGACTGAAAAAGTTGAAAATCACATGATATCACTTATATGTGGGATATAAACCTAAAAGCAACAAATGAGCAGGACAAACAAACAGAGATTCAGGGATATGGATAATGGACTAGTGGTTACCAGAGGGTAGGGAGTGAGGGTGAAGGGGAGAGGTGAATGGAGTAAAGGAGTCAAATATAGGGGGGTAGGAGGAGGGCGAAGTGGGTAAAGGGGATCAAATATATGGTAGCTGAAGAAAACTGGACTTTGGGTGGTAAACACACAATAGAATATACAGATGTCAAATTATTATGTACACCTGAAAATTATATAATTGTATTAACCAATGGTACCTCAATAAACTTAATTAAAAATAAAAATAATAAAATTTGAAGAAAAGTTTGTAGTTTAATTTCTGTAATTCATAGGTGAGGATATCAAAGTCCTGTAAGGTGTAGAGAATTGTCTGTGCTCACCTCAGCAATGTCAAAGTCTGTTAAATATCTCAAATCTCCTTCCTCAGGATTCAGTTCTTGTCTGCTTTACCATACTGGCTCCAGGGCACCATGAGGTTCTAGCGAAGGCTCTGCACTCTACAGAGCTGTCCAAAGAAATGCAGCAACATATAGGAACAGGACCAGAGAAAACAGGACTGGTGAACAACGAATACTGCCCTCATTTGTAATGTAAACACTGGACAGGTTACCTGCTCTTTTAGTCTGGAAGCACCTACAAAATTTTCTTTATTGTTGAAGTTCAGAATTTTGATAGTATATGCCAATTATAAAATATTTAAGAGAAAACAATATGTACATTAGACAAACTGTGAGATTTGGAGGAGGGGGTGAGTGTGCAATAGAAAAAGAACATTGTATTGGAAAAATAAGAAAGACTCCACACATCATAGACACAAAACAAAAATGATATGAGTTTTTGATCAAACTCTTTCTTGTTCTAGGAGGATCTGATGTTTCTTTGTTGGGAGAAATGTTGGCTTATCTCGAGCCAAAACATAGTCACTTGTATTCTAGTCCTAATTAAACTTTTTATGTATTATAGAGTATGTCAGTCAGGGTCACAAAATTCCAGCACTGCTGATTTTCCTGAGATAAAAGGGCTTATACTTCCTACCATCTTTCCTTCATCAAAAGCCTGTATGAAATAAGTCGTATCTACACATGGTAGATAAAAATAGTGGTATTCTAATATTTTATTTGCACCCTCTTAAATAAATTTGAAAGATTTTAAATTTATTTTAAATTGACGTTTAAATTTTCTCATCATTTTAATGTTAAATAGCTTCTAAACTCTATAAGAGCTAGTGTTCTTTTTAAAATATTACCATTTAAAACAAAAATATGAGAATACTATTTCAAATATTTCCAATAAATCTAATTATCATTGTGGTTTGATACCTACCATCATCCATTAAAGAAAAAAAAT
>NW_011888800.1:11272887-11289104 GCF_000151845.1 Pteropus vampyrus
ATAGATTGAGTAAAACCCCATGCTCTAAATGCAACTTTATGGGGGGAATACTTTAAATTTAGGTTAATTTAAGAAAATTAAAGACATTGAATTTAGTCATACTTATAAAACTTATGAATATTTATTGATAGATAACACTGACTGACAAACAATGAGAGACCTGAGTTTAAACAAACAGAGAATTGCAATGAATAATACAGGTATAAATATGATGTTAATTAATGAATTGGCTTACAACCTATTTACACACCAATGTCCTGCTTATTTCTTAAGTTCTATCAGACATATTGTATGAGAGAATGCCTTAAAAATTATAGTGAGCTCTATAGAACATATGATCTCAACTCTAAAAAAAGTTCATATGTACATATGGATATGTGAAAATATTGGGAAAAAATACATCTGAAATGTTAGTGACTATCAGAAAATGCAGCTGATTTTTATTTTTTTCTCTGTGATATAAATGTACTATGTATGCATAAATATCTTTTAATATCAAAGAATAAAAATAAATAAATATAAAAAATGTGACAGGATTCTGACTGAAAATTTTTTGGTGAAAGACAAAGACTGAGAATATAGTCTAAGTTCTAACTCTACCATTTATAGTTGTATGTCCTTACAGGATAATGCTTTATCGTAGTGTCATATCACAGTACTAGGAAGATACATGATAAGGGAGCTGGCTGTGTATCCCTTTAGGACCTTCGGTGTGGAGTTCTGCTTCTGCGGTGGGCTGCATGGTTATTAAATACTTATAAAATCAAGCACCCCCGGCCTAAACCTCCCCCTGTCTCCAGTCTCTTACTATTGATTTGAGTGTCCTCTCTCTAGGGCAGGGAAAACATACAATTATCCCAATAAGCAGGAAAGTAATTAACTGGTTGAGAAATATGACCAGAACCCATTTTAGATTATTTTTTTAATCCCAAGCATTCAATTAATTAAGAGTAACTAGGTAGAAGATAAGTTAGCCTTCCATATACTCTAATAATGTAAAAAACAAAAACGAAAAAAGCAGGTGGGATAACCCCTCCTTGTAATACAATAGTAACAAACACAATTAAATAAAGCCATGCCAAAATACCCTAGCTTAAATAATAAAAAGGATAACCCTAGAAAGACAAACTCTGGGACCACCTTCCAAATCTACTAGGCCTGAGGCATGAAGAGGGTCCTGTCCCTAATCCCTGCCCAGGAAACAGATATTTTACTGTTAAACAAATACGTTCATCTCCAGAAAGAAAACATAGCACAATATGAAGAAAAAGGTCAGGTGGTCATGATTCGTATAATAATGTGAATAATTAAATGCTCAATAGTGTGTATAAGAGCATACATTTTTCTAATTTATTTTCTCAAATCTACTATCCATTTATTCATTGGCTCATTCATCCATTTACCAAACATGCATTGAACGATTTTTAGGTGATGAGTTCAGTTCTACATGGTTTTTAGGACAAATACGAAAAAGGAAGGAACTTGAGAGAGGCAAGTTTTGCTTTGTTTTCTGGTTCTGACATAAACACGTTGTGTGGCAGCCCCAAGTTTTGGGGGTCTGAAGTTTATGTAATTTACTTGGTTCTCTGTTTAAAAAAAAGAAAAAGAAAAAGAAAAAAAGAATATAAAATTAAGACTGCAGGCCCATGTAAGTAAGAAGCCCTGGAAATTTAGTTTCATCGACTTCATAGAAATCTACCTCTGTAGCTAGATGTGACCTTGTGCTACAGTTTCCTCAATCCAAGTTCCTAACCCCTGCGGCCCAGGTAGTGGCATTCTGTCTAAGTGATTACATTTGGCACATGGAAGACTTGTAACTTATCAAATTTGCTTTTTGCCTGTGCTTTGTCAAGTTGCTTGCCCAGAGATATCTCTGGAATCATCTGCCAAGGAAGTCAACTAGGTGACACATGTTAGAGAGATTAGACTCACTCAAATTAAGGTTACCAGATAAAACACAGGACATCAAGTGAATTTGAATTTAAGGTAAACAATGACTAATGTTTTAGTGTATGCATGTCCCATGCAATATTTAGCCATTCTGATTTTTTTTCTTTCTTTCTTTTTTTTTTTGTTCAGACTTGCAACTAATTCAGAAAGCTTTGTGTTCATGTCTTGGCTCAGGTGGTTAATGGGTTGTTATGTGACCTTAAACAAGTTATTTAACCTGAGACTTGTTTTCTCATCTGTAAAATGAGAGTAAATGATCTTCCTTACATTACTATTAAATGAGAGCGTATGTGTGTGTGTGAAGTGCTTTGCCCAGTACCTGGCACTGGGTAGGCTCATGTTATATGGTAGCTAGTGGTACTGTCAGAGAGCAGGCCTCTGAGTTAGGCTTCTTTATAGTTTACAGGGACCACCGCAGGCCATAGCTGCTCCTTTTATTTTTTTTTCTCCCAGAAAATAACAGATGGTCTAGCTGACTTCTCAGAAATCCGGACAAATGCTAGAGTGTCCAAGTAAGTCTAAACAACATAGCCCCTCTGGGAAGGAATAAAGGAGTGCATCTGGCCTTAGGTAGTCTTTTCTGCTCAGTTAATTGGATTCACTGAACTCTCACAACGACAAAAAGCAAATGTTTGGGATAGAGATCTTTCTTCAGCTTAGTAGAGCATCAACATTACAAATAAACATTTTGATCAAATATTTCATCTCATAGATAGTGTTTGCCTACAAAGAAACTTCCGCGCCTATGTGCACTGGTTTTCTCCTTCCCAGAATACTTGCTTGGCATTTTCTGGATATAGTTTGAGGGCACTGAAAATAAAATCTTTTTCTTTTATTTTCTGTTTCTTTTTTTAACCATCAATTTTCTGGACTCACTGTCATTATTTGATGATTTTTTCTTAGTGTTTTATTCTATTAAGGGCCATGGTACATGACGAGGAATACTTCACAGTGAGTGAACGAACCTTTTACTATGTTAATTTCTGGTTAATTTCCTTACTCCCTAGGTTGAAAATCATGATCTGTCTCTTCTCATATTCAGCCCAAATTCTGCATCCATATTTGCTCTCTTCAATGGTTTCATCATCTTGATTCTCTTATTATTCAACAAAACTATTTTCCAGATAATGTTTTAGACCTGGAAATACAAAGAGAAATAAGCTAAATCTTTTCACTCAAGGTACACAAAGCCTAGAGGAAGAAATAAACTTAAAAGGAGTAAAGATTCAACTATATTGTTAAAAATTCTATTATAGAAATGAGACTTGCATATTAAGAAAGTTCAGAAGAAAAAGTGCCTAAATGTGTGAAGGAGATGGGATAAGGTCAGAATCAATGAGGACAAAGGAGATAACAAGAAAGATTTAGAGAGTATATACAGGTTCATTAAGAGTGCACAAAAGGCAATTAATTACCAAGAGGGAAGAGCAAATGCAAAGTTCTCCTTGCCTGAAAGTGCACAGAACGTCAGAGGAAGTAGAAATAGTTTGGTAAAGCTGAGGCGTACGGTATGTATAAGACTAAAAACATAGGCTGTATTTGGATTTTTAAGAGACTTTAATGTCATTATGAAGATTTTATGCCTTATTCTATAGGAAATTAGGAATTTAGAGCGGTGTTTGTTTTCTAGAAGGATAAATCTGGCTACAAGTTCTGTGAGAGCCGAATGGGCAGAGAAAGAGACAAAGCATGGAAAACACTTATAAAGCTATTAAAATAGTAAAAACAAGAAATGATGAGGGTCTGAGCCAAGACAGAGACAATGGGAATGTGACAGAGAGGATGAATTTAAATGTTATCTAAAAAGAAGAGTGAAAAGAAATAGGAGACAGAGAAGTCATGGTAGTTGCCTGGATTTCTATACCTCTGTGTGAGTCCTATAGAGAAGTTACACACACACATGCAAATATATACACAGCACACTGAAGATAATATGCCTCTTAAAATATGTTGTATATACACATTGCACTAAAAATTCCTAAGCAAATTGAACCATTAAATGTGTTTAACCATTTATAAAAGTTATTAATATTTAATTATTATGTTATTAATAGAACATGAGGCAAGAAAGCCACATGGCAATTTTCAGAAAATCTGTGATTAGTTACAGGTTTTATACCCCACAAAAAAGTTGCCAAGAACTATTAATTTCTTGAGAAGAAGCTGTTCATACATGAAATTTTAGTCTAGCCATTATGCTGAGTACAATTTAATATTTTCCCATTTCTTTTCATTATGGTATTGTTAGTTTTTAATTGTTTTATTAATTATTAAGTACATGCAAAATTATATTTATAATATAGTATAAAGAGTAATAGTAAAATGCAGATCTATATATTTCCCTACTCAGCTCTAGAAATGGAATATGGCCAATATTTTGAAACCCCTGATGAGATCATCACTGATCTCATCACCTTCCCTTCACACACCCCCACTCTTAAGCAACTATAAATTTGATTATTTGGTGTTAATTATCTCCTTAAGTTTTTTCAGTTTAGTCAATATTCTCACATGCTTAATCAATAGCGATCGTTTTACATGTAAACTAAATCCTACTTATGTACTACTCTTGGTGATTTTTATCTCTGGCCAAACAGCATATTCCTAAGATTCATCCATGTTGATATATATAGCTGTGCTATATATATTTGACTCTGATGTAGAGTATTCGTTTTGAATATATCCATTCACCCGTAGATTGGTCTATTTTGAACATTCCTATTTTGAACATTCTTGAGCATATCTCCTTATGCATATAGTACATGAAAATAGTTAATCAGCTGTCTTTTTGCTTAGAATTTCTGGTCATATCTTCCTATATTTACTTTCAAAGATTTGGGAATCCTTCTTTTTTAGGGATATCTCTTGTTAACTTATATAATGATTCTTAGTTCATATATCCCCAAACACATACACACATACACACATTCACATGCATGCACACACACACACATGCATATGTTTGTATGTGGTCTATTTACAAGTTTAGTTAACTACTGGAAGAAAAAATATAAAAACTGCTATCAACTAGAATTGAAGAGCTGCTGCTATGAGAAGGAATGAATTGAGATGCTCCATTTGAGAGGGGGAAGAAACTTAATTAACATAATATTAAACTCAGAAAAAATAAGGGTCACTAGGAAGGAATGGAGTAGAAATAGAGGTAGTTCAAAAGGAAAGCATAACAAGTGACTTAAAAAACAGTGGTCACTGGAGGAAATTATATCACTGTCTAACGGAAGAAGGAAAAGAAGTAGTATAAAAAGAGCTTGAATTTTTTTGTGAGGATGAAGAATATTCTAGTTCTGGAAGACTGCCTGGGGAATTCTTGCCTCCAGAGGAACAGAATGTGACAATGGACACCCTGCTGTACACTAAGCACCTTCTGAGGCCGATTTGGAGCAATACAAAAAATCTTTAACTGATGCAGGATACAACCTTAATCTTTTATAATATATCAAACGGCGGAAAGCTTTTGCCAAGATGGCCTCAGCTCCTGCCAGCTATCGCAACAGTACTACTAAACCAATGTGTCTCTTATCACAAATCATGAATACAGGATCACAGTTTGTGATGGAAGGAGTGAAGAACCTGGCACTGAAACAGCAAAATCTACTTGTTACTCGTATTTTAGACAATCTCATGGAGATGAAGTCAAACCCTGAAACAGATGACTATAGATATTTTGATCCCAAAATGCCACGGGGCAGTGAGAGTTCAGTTCTAAGGAACAAAAATCCATTCCAAGAGGCAATTGTTTTTGTGGTGGGAGGAGGCAACTACATTGAATATCAAAATCTTGTTGACTACATAAAGGGAAAACAATTACCATAACCATGGGCCAGGAGAACCTCAGAAGATTCCAGGAGGTCCTGAACTTGGGCTGACCTGGACTCATTTGTGAGGCAGAAGCGTCTTTCAACTGTACCACCATATTTCTTCCTTTGGTGTCTGTCCATTCTTACAGCCTTCATGCTGCCTGCTAGCTACATAGGGCCCTTATATCTCTGCCAACCAGCCAAATATTCTTCCATTCAGCAGACATTTTTACTTTCCCTTTCCCACGGGGAACTCGCACATGGTCCAAGACAAGAAATTCTCAGCCACTGTTCCCTCAAATTTTGATCAAAGTATGTAATTTATTCTTGTAACTAAATTTCTCTCGCACTGACTTATGAAAGATAGAACAATTTTAGTTTAGTTTAGGGGAATAGTTTGTGAAAAGTGTAGAAAGCAAGAGAGCAAGAGATAAGCACCATAATGTTAAGTCAAGCTGACATCAGAGAAAGGTGGAATGTTCACTGGGTTGTGTGGGAATTTTGTCTCTTTCTAATAGAACAGAGCTTAGTCTAGGTAGTAAATAGTTTTCAGAAAACAGAGGCATAGTGGTAATGGGGTGACAAATGAAGTGTGTGATAATCACAGACACTTTTATAGAGATGCGGTCTTACACTATGGTGATTGTTTTATGAACATTTAAAAGTTTTTTAATCTACCGAAAATTCTAGAATTTGTAAGAATGTTTCAAACACCAAATGTCTGAGGATCTCAGCAGTAGATGTAAGCTCTGTTAGGGTAATGACCACGTTCAATTTAGTGAACAAAGGCACATAGTAGTGTTAGAGAAATACCCAGTTAAATGAATGAAAGTTTTCTCCTTGCCTTGTTTTCTACTAGGGCCAATCTGATAAATTTATTTGGGTTAATTTGTTAAGGCTGATAAAAGGTGACAATGTTTAGCTAATAGTTAAATATTTAACAGAGACTCAAAGCCTTATCTCAAAGAATCCTATTCAGGTGGTGAGGAATTTCAGACAAAGGTACCAGGCCTACAAGGAAACTACAAATATGGATAATACAGAATTCAGCCGACTTCTCAAAACACAAAAATCAAGAGATTAAAAGGGAAAATATGCGGCAGGAATTTTTATTTATTCATTCCTTTTATAAGTATTAATGTATACTAAAGACAAACACCTTGCCTTAATGGGAGGACACAGACAAAATAAATAAGAAAATTATATAATGTATAAGAATGTATTAAGTGTCATGGAAAAATATTTAGAGCAAAGAAAAAGAGTTCAAGAAAGCAAAACAAAGGAAAGTTAAAAATTCATTCATTCATTCATTTATTCATTCACTCACTCAGCCACTCAACCAGCAATTCCCAAACATTTACTTTGACTTCAGCATTTAGAACATAAAAACTATGACCCTGATTGGTCCAGTTGACATATATGAGCAAAAGTAAGAGCCAAGCTCTCATTTTGTCAATGCCCTAATAAAAATGGGTACAGAATGCTGTGGGGACTCCCAATAATGGCTAGCAATTCAAGAAAGTCTGCAGAGATGAGAAGCATTTGTAGTAGATGTTAAGAACTGGGTAAGATTTAGTCAATGAAGAGAAGGGAAAGGACTCTCTAGGTGGCAGAAACAGCTAGAGCAATAGCATGGAGATATGAAAGCTATAGCAATTCAAGGAGAAGTGAAAAGCTTGTTGTAGTAAATCATAACTACAATAGAAAGCAAATTAGGGGGTAGGTGTTGAAGTCAGGTAGGGGTGAGAGAGTAGCTTTACAGATGAGCCTGGAACAAAATCCATCTTCCCAACACACATTAAGAGTTTCTACATACAATGAATGCATTTGTATGCTTCTCTGTATTTTAATCATGTGAAACAGCAGACTTAAAAGTACTGTGGAACAAAGCAGTATACTTTTGTTTTTATCATGAGTACGACTGGTTTTAACTAGACCCAGAATACAAAATACAGATGAAATAGGATGTGATTATTTTGTGAACAAAAGCATTTTTAACTTTTTCAAAGGATTTACATCCTTTGTTCTCAGATGCAAAACTAGTGCCTGAGCTTGCCAACTCTCTGGATGTCCGGAATCTCTCAGATGAAGCTCTTCTTGACGTACTTCTGGCTCCTCAGTAAAATTTTTTTTTTCCATGCTTTGTTTTTAAAGTTAAAGTTTTGAATAAACAGAACTTAAAACCAATTCTACGTAAGACATGAATTTGTATTTCCAAATGCCTTTAATAATTACTGTGTTTAGCTTCCAATCCTCCCCTCCTTTATCAATAAATAAACTGAAAGGCAGAAAGGGACAGGAATCACTCAAGTAGCTCTCATGGGGTCAAATCAGAGCATCCTAGAGTCAGGGCTGGAGAACTGACAAACAAAGCTCATGGTGGAAATGAAGATCCCTGAATTTGTAGGGGACACTAATGGGGTCACTGAAACTGTGTGATAATTGACACCAAAGATTCCTGGTAATGAGTGAAGATGTGGGAAACAGGAAAGTCATATGAGTGCCTTGATTTTCTGGATTGGAGCAAATGAGATAATCAAAATTTGTATTGGGGCATCAGTATATGGAAGATAAACTTACCCAGTTCCTTAATACAGTGATGTTCTATGGGACTATATTGTCATCATTTGGTATCTTTATCAGTTATTATTCTTTCTTATTTGAACTTTTAGAGAACTATTGCATGTTGTGTTTTTGTTTTTTTTTTAAATTTAAAAATAACACAAACAAAGGTTTTAGGAACGAGGTCCTCCTGGTACTCTTATTGCCATACCTCTTCAAAATACTAGACTTAATGCCTTAATTGTTAAAGGCTCAAAGTTTAATGTTCGAGTTGATAGATATTAATATTTTAAGATAATATTTAAATATATTAATAAGAGTTCAGATACATAAACCATTTACCTTACTGACAAAATATGTTTTCTATAACATTAAAATATGTGTACATGTCTTCACTATCTAAAACTAACACACTTAATGGTAAAAGATGAAATGTTGCCCCTTAAGACTTGGAAAAAAGGCAAGGATACTTATTCTCAAAAATTATTTGTACTACAGTTCTTAGCCAGTAATAAACAATAAGGCAAGAAAAAGACAAAATATTTTTTTTTCTTAAAGACGAAAGATGGATGGAAGTAAAGTTTTCCTTATCCATAAATTATATGATTGCCTACATAGAAAATACTAAGGAGTGGATTTGGCAAAGTTGCAGGATACAAGATAGATATAGTAAAATTAATTGTATTTTGTATTTCCATACACTATTTACAATAGTGTCAAAAATATTAACAACTTAGGAAGAATTTTAATAAAAAAGTGTAAAAAAACACTATTAAGAGACATTAAAAGAATATCTAGATAAACAGAGAGATAAATTATTTTCAAGAATTGGAAGACTTAAAACTTAAAACATTCATTTTCCCCAAATTGATAAATGTATTCAATGAAATCTCAATCACATTTCCAGCAGGCATTGTTGTTGTTGTTGTTGAGCTGATTTTAAAATTTATATGGAGGAGCAAAGGATTTAGAACAGTCAAAATAATCTTGAAAATGAACAAAGTTGGAGGATGGACACTGCCTGATTTTAAGACTTAGTATATAACTATAATAATAATGATAGCATTGTATTGATATAAAGATAACCCCAAACACAGATCAATGAAACAGAATAAGGACTCCATAAATAGACCATAGATAAATATGGTCAAATAATTTTTAACAAAGGCATCAATTCAATTTAATGAAGAAAAACGTCTTTTCAACAAATGCGCTAAAACAACTGGATTACTGAATTAATAAATCTCAATCGAATATAATATTATACATAAAATTTAATTTGAAGTGAACCATATACCTAAATGTAAACGTTAGAACTCTAAATTTTCTAGAAAACACAAAAGGAAAATTTCATGACCTTGAGGAAGCCAAAGGTTTATTAGATACAATATAAAAATGACTGGTCATGAAATAAAAATAAGAGATAGCAACCTTCAACATTAATTTTTTCTTATCTTCAGATGACATTATCATGAAAATGAAAAGGTGATCCAGTGACTAGGAGAAATATTTGTGATACATGTATCTGACAAAAGACTTGTATTCAAATCACATAAAGAAGTGCTAAAACTCAATAATAAAAGATCAGCCAACCCAATAAAAAAATAGGCACTCAGACATGGACAAAAGAAAATATTTCTAACAAAAAAACCTTATTCCTTTTAACATTATTATAATAACTGAGCCCTAGGTTTTTCATCATAATTATTTTTGATGTTAACAACCCAGTGATAATACCCAAAGAGAATTCACTAGCATGAAGGCAGAAAAGCCCTGCAAATAAAGGTAATAAGGTTTTAATGAGCTATTGTAGTCTTGCACATACCCAATCCATTATATATTATCATTAGCTTTCTATCTTCACAGTCATATAAATGCTAACCAGTGGTTCATGCTCTTTATGTTGAAAATTTTACACTGACTTAAACCAAATAGACTGACAAAAACATAATCTCTTTATTTAGATAAAGAAACAAAGGTGCACACAGAAATGTTATTGGATTAGTGTATTTGAAGAATAAAGCTAATCAGAACATAATTATTTAATTACTGTTTTATTATACAGGTAAAGAATATCTATTAAATCAATCTCTTAAACACCATTCATACTTACATAGTCCTAAGAAAGAAGTTCTTGTTAGTTTTCTTAACAGAAAAAATCTGTAAATAAGAACATCTCAGATTACGCAAAATGCCACCCTTGAATTTATAAACTGTATTATTACAATTGAATCAACTTTATCCATCTGATGTTTTAAATTTGAAATTTTTTTCTGATTATGAAAGCAGTACATGCTCATAAGAAAAAATGGAGTATATCCAAGTGTAAAAGAAGAAAAATTTCATTTAATCAAGTGATCCAGAAGAAATCATTGTTAAAATTTTCAGTGCTACTTACCATTAGTTTTTCATAACTTTTCATGTATATTTGGGAGATTATATGGTAGATTTATTTTTAATGCTGTTTTTATTTACTAATACATAAATGATATATTGTAATTACGTATTTAATTTAATTACAGAGTTAATTTTGTGCAGAAATTTTGGACAACACAAAAAATTATAAAGACTAAAATAAAACCTTAGAAATTCCTATAACCAAGAGATGAGTTTTATTGTACATTGTTATATTTCCATCTATGCTTTTATTCCTATTTAACATCTGTATGAAGTTTTAGATGTTCAACTACTTTAGCTACTATATGGTAAGAAACTACACATTTTATTGCACCCCTTACAAGCACTAGACACTATAATTTTTAAAAACTATCAAATTGATAAATGATACATGGCTTTTGTTACATTAATTTCCATTTCTTCATTTCTAATGAGGTTAGACATATTTTCATATATTCTTTGGTATCTTCCCAGTGGAACATTATTACTATCTTAATAATTTGTAACACTTTCTTGGAAATTAAGAATATTAATCTTTGTTATATAAAATGAAAAGTTTTTTCCCTCTTGCCATTTTAATATGCTTAATATTTTGCCCTACAGATGTTTTCAAATCATTGTTCGGGCAATCCAATAGATCTATGTGTAATTTCATCTATTACTTTCAAGCTTAGAAAGCCTCTACATATGCAGCCTTTCGTTGATATTCACTTACATTTCCTTGTACTTTGTTATACAATTAAACATTTAAAACTCTCACCAAACCTCTTTTATGTCATTTTGTGATACTCTCTATCATCTGTTAAGATTTTACATATATTAGCATCTGTTTTAGTGCTGTCTGTTCTGTTTCGTTATTCTGATTTTCAGTTCTGATACGCAGAAAATAATACCTTAATTACTGTGGTTCCGTAAGATCCTAAAAAATGTATTACAGTAGAGTGAATTCTTTATCATTAATGTTCTTAGTTATGTTTATTTGTTTACTTTTATTAAAGACATGTAGAACTATTATCTCCTATTGCCAAAAAAAATCCCTTTGGGTTGATTGAAATGATCTTAAAGTATAAATTAATTGAAAATATTTGAAATATCTTTACAATGCTGAAGAAAATAGGTTGTATTATTTTGCAATCACATAATCTCTTAATATGGTTATAGTGAAAGCCATTAAAGTATTTCCAAACATTAAAACATCTTGCATTTTGGAGATGAATCCTATAAAATTAAGGTGAAAAATTTATTAAATGTAGTAGTAAAAATGGTCTCTTTGTATATTGTTATTGAATTATGCCTCTCTATTATCAGTGAGATCTTTCTTTACTTGTTTCTTGAACATTATTTCTTTCGGTCAGAAGATAACTTAGTAAGATTATTTGGTTTGTTTCTTATGTATTTTTAAGGTTCTAGAATATTTCATGTAATATTGTAATTGCCTGTTTCTTGCAAACTCAGAACAACTTGTTTGTAAACTTTCTTAATCAAGATTTTTTAATAACTATCTATGTAATAAGCATTTTCAAATTTTCACACTGATTTATATTTTTTGCATAAAATTAGGACTTCTTAATATATTTGTATGCGACTGTGCATTGAAATATGTAATGTTAAAATCTCTCCCACATGTGTTTTATTCTGTATTCTTTTTTATAATATTCTCTTTCTAATAATTATATTTCCCAGAGATGTCCATTAAAAAACCCTATATGTTTTTATCTATTCACTTTATATTCTTTTTATTTTATTAATTCATTATTTTCCTTTCCTCTACTTTCCATATGGCTACCTTATTTAAAACTTCCTAACTTCTTAATGAAATATTTATTTCATTCATTTTCTTTCTTAAATAATAGCCGGTAGAATACATGCTTAGGTTTGAGTATCTATTTTAGACTATCCCAGAAATGTTGGCACATACTATTCTCAGTTCAATTTTGTTCTAAAGATATTTAAATGCATTTTTATTCCCTCTTTAACTATACTGCTATTTAATGTAATCTTAATTAATTTTTAGTTTTGTTTATTCTTAGACAAAAAAATGTAAACTGGACCATCCAGTTTCCATATTTTAAAAAGTCGAGGTTTTTCCAGGGCTTTGGGCATTATTAAATTTTATAAACAGCCTTCAAACATTTGACAAAGTATATATTTTTGATTTGCGAGTACAAATTTATATTGTTCATAAATATTTGTTTATTTACTTCATGTCTTGATTTGTCATGGTCTGATAGGCCTTACCTAAAGCATCTCATTATAATTGTTTTTATGTCTAATTATTTCTAATATTTTTGTTGCTATATTTTATGTGCATGAAGATGTATTACTATTTTATCTTCGTATTGGATTTTATCAACAAAATTAGCCATTGTCCCGTTCAGTGCTTTTTTCCTCCTTGAGTTCCACTTCGATATTAGTACTGTGGCTTTTGTTTCCAACTCTTTATTGCTTTGGCTGTTAATAGGGGAGTTTAAGTCACATATAAATGTTATAATCAATATATTTAATTATAGTCCTATTATTTTAACCTTATTTTATTTTATTTATTTTATTTTTCACTTACTAGCTGCTTTGTATTTCTTTATTTTGCTTTTTGGACTTTGTTTATTTGCTTTATTTTTCTATGTTTGCCAAGTAAAATCCTATTTTTAATTTAACTGGGTGTTGTCTTTAAGTTTGTCAAATATTTAAGTGAATTTCTTATCTTTTGAAGGTAATTGTTTAGAAATATCATTTAAAATAAATATATTTAAACTGCGCCCCAAATGATGCTGTACATTTTGGGGCTAGAGCAGAGCACAATGTATGACTGTATATCTCAGTAAAAACTTGAAAACTGTGACTATTAGGAAAATAGTTCTATGATTTGTTAATAAAAATATTTTTTCTAAATGCAACTATGCTAGAATTCTTAAAAAGAACACAAAAATGAATCAAAGTGATGATTTCCTCGCCACTTTTTTCCAAACAAATTGTTATGACATCCTCTTTGGTTCATGCTGTAAAAGTGCCAGCCTTAATTCAACTCTTGCATTTAAAATATATTTAATGATTTTCTATTATGTTCTAGGGACAATGAACAAATCAGATATCATTCCTGCCATTATAAACATATAGCCTAGCTGGGGAAACAGATAATAAATAAGTAAGAAAAGAACACACAAACACACACATCTTCCTGTCCTTTGGTCATTTTTCAGATGCACTTTAACGAGGTGGGAAGAGATCACATATATAATTAATATATATGAGTAAGCCCATATATTAACATGGAAGTTCCAACTTAGATTTAATGAAGCTTTATTTCCAGTTTGCATTTCAACCAGTTATGACCCTTAATACATTCACTTGAAATTTCTCTATCCCAGAATTTCTGCTAACATTTAATACTTTGTCTTTCACAGAGAATGATACAGCTAAAAGAGACATTACAGATCTTTTAGGCACGGAATGGTAAATACGGGTATCCATGTGACATTCCCACATCTCATGTCCATGGCAGACATTGACAAGCAGTCTAGTTGCCCATTTATTTCAAGGCCACGTATAGCCAAGGAATTGCTTTCATCACAGCATTCTAGTTTGTAATAACTACCTGAAGCTTTGAATATGAGATGGAGCCTATTTGATAAAATTCTTGTTTTAGAGTGAGCCAACTTATTTGCTAACTAAAACTTAAAAACAAAATAATTACCGGATCCATATTTAAAAGAATCTCCTCGAATAATAATTTTGTAAGTTGGAATTTTCTAACAGGGGTTAATTTTTAGTAAGGCAAATCAAAATATATTCTGTCATAGTGCTCATTCTTAACCCTATACCTCTACCTGCTCAAACAATTTTTAGGACTGTTTTTTTTTTTTTTTTTTTGAGATCTTGAACAAGAGCTATGGCTTTAGAGAATTTATAACCTAGCTATATATATTATCTCAGAACAACACTTTCCTTCTTTTGGAGCAGATCGTTTCTCCAATTTTTTTCCCCACACACCTTACCCTTCATTTCTCATTTTATTAGGCATTATAACCACATGGCAATGCAAAAGCTGAACATCAATGTAATCACAAAAGGATTATTTAAGAATAGACATTGCACGATTGAGAGCTTTATTATTTATTCAACAAAAATTTATTGAGTGTCTTATATATGCTAGGCAGTATGCTAGGCTCTTGAGATATGCCATTTAACAAAATGAAAAGGTTTCAGGCCATTGTAGAACTTTCTAGTTGAACACAGTAGAGATGGAAATAAACGATAAAAAGGGCAGTATATTATGCTGTATATTAGAAGGTGATTTTTGTTCTACGACATAACAGAGCAGATGAAGGAGATTGGGAATTTTGAGAATGGTGATGGGGTGCAACTAGGGCCTTAAAGAATTTCAATTTAAGCAAAGATCTGAAAGAGGTCAGCGAGATACGTATGCATACAACTGAGGGAAAGATGTTCCAGGCATAAGGAATAGGAGAAGGCCTATTGTGTCTCAGGAAGAGTAAGGATGTAGATGGAACCAGAAAAAGAGCAATAGTACAAGGTAACAGAAGAGGGAAGAGGCAGATAACTTAGGGCATGTCACTTTACACAAACAGTCAAAATGATACACAAGAAAAACAAAATCAATACATATTAACTATGTTAGGGTAGTTCGTTAAATTAAGAGTAACAAAAGACAATAAGGATGTGATTTCCCACAGAAATCCCCTTACTTTCAAGTCCTTTTAGAAATGTCCTCATCTTTCCTTTAATTAAACAAGAGTCCTATTTGTGAAATTTCTATTTCCTTAGTCTTTGCAAACTGCTTTAACCCTACCCATCACTTTTCTAAATGCAAAACGGATGACAAATTTTCAGATTCACAGTTGGTGTTTTCCTACATCAAACATAACTACCTGTGAAGTATTTTTTGATATTTCTGCAAAATAAATTATATTACAGTATATTTTGGGCTCTATTTACTACCTAAAACATTTGATTTGAGTCCATTGCATCCTTGGCCTAATGATGTGAACTGAAATGTTTGTCATTAAAAATGTCAAAGGTGTCTCATGAGTATCCTTCAGACTTCTCTAGTAGTGTTGAAATGAGATTGTGATTTCATGCAAACTCAACCAGCAACCTGTGTCTCTATACATATCTCTTGCATTTATTGTAAGAAGAGTAAGTTTCAACATTCAGAGAGGCAGTTATGCCTGGAAATTTAACTGACAGGAGGAGGACACAGCCCTCCTCCCACTCCCCTCATCCCCCTAGCAACAACCATCCTCTAGCCTAGGTCCAAGGAACACAGCACCCAGTCACACTGCATACAGCAATTGTGTGGCACAGTGATTCTCTACCCAGCACTGTGGAGGATACACTAAGTAAGATAAGACAATTCTCACATTTTTAGCATTTGAATAATGTTTTATAAATTTCAAAACATAGTCGTGGTTTTACCCAGAAAAGCTGCACAATATGCTGCCTTTAGTTTTTCTGATTGGAAATAACTGGAAA
>NW_011888800.1:11289174-11293409 GCF_000151845.1 Pteropus vampyrus
ATATGCAAAATAGACGATAATCAAGTTCCAAACTCCGCAGATCCAACCATATTGCATTCTCACAGTGTCGAGTCAGCCTAACTAGTTTTAAATCTTGGCTCTACTACTTACTAAATCCATGACTTTAGATAAATACCCAAACTCCCTGTGCTCAGTTTCCTCATTCCTAAACTTGGGATAGTTGGAAATTAGCAAGTATTAAGCAAGGAGTAAACACTAAGTGCTTGCACATTAGGGTTTATTCTCTTGAAACACCCCTTTTTGGAAGCCAGTCATCATGCTGTAAAGATGCTCAGCCTAGAAAACAAAATAGTAAAAGGCCAGATGTAGGGAAACTCCGGAAGGTAAGAGGCTGTTGGTGGACATTTCCAGCCACAACAGATCTTACAGCTGAATGTACCCATCTGAGTGACCTCAGCTACATTATGTGGAACACAGGAACCATCCCAATGATCCCAGTGAACCCACAGAATTGTGGGAAATAATAAAATAATGCCATTTTCACTACTAAGTTTTGGAGTGATTTGTTTACAAGCAAATGATGACTGAAACAGTCAATATATCCTTCTTTTCATGTAATATTTAAATCATTTAGATTTGGACCTTGCAAATGAGTTTTATGTATTATACTGGTTCAGACAATAGCAAGTTAAGGAGAGGAGAAGGGGTTTGTAATTAGACCTGAGAAAGGATACAGAAATTAGGTATAATGAGGTAAAGGAAAAAAAATTAATATCATACAGTTAGAATTTCTCTTAGGCTCAGAATTGCACTTGCCTGGAAAAAAAATCCTTTAGTAAGTATATCAAGAAGGATTAGGTTTGGCAGCATGTAATAGAAAAACACACACATACAACACACTAACAATGGCTTAAATAAGATAGATGTTTATTTTTCTTGCAATCATAAACAAAACTAAGGGAACATAGTCCAGAGCTAATATGGTAGTCTCTGGTTCTCTGGGACCCAAGCTCCTTCCATCCTGATGCTCTATCATCAAATGGCATTGCTTCATGGTCCGGGATGGCTGGGCAGCCTCTGTAATTCAGGTCTGCATTTCAATCAACAGAGAAAAAAAAAGATGGGCGAAGGGAATAAAAGACTGCAAAACTTCTGTTTACATCTCAGGGAGAACTGGAGACTAAGTTAAAATGCCACACACAGCTCTAAGGAATGAAGAAAAATATCTACTTTTATATTGCTCTGCAATATGTGATGTGAGTATTGCATACAGCCGATAGCTCTTCATAAATACTACCTTATTCAAATTACTTTGTGTGAAGGGAATGTGTATGTTTATGCGTATTTTTTTGTATAATTTGGTGAAAAGAATCATATTTGGGAAGATGAAAGATGGCAGAACAACACCAATGTGAGAGAAGATCTCAGAAGTGGAAGCGACCAACACAATGTAAGCCTCCTAGAGTTTTCTGTATAAATTGTGAGGATTTTACGCAAGATAGCTATTCAAGTAATCATTTTTATTTACTTCGTATTACATAAATTTTAAAACATGCACAAGGTTAGAATCATTGAGATAACATCTCCATCATATCACCCAGTTTCAATAATTTCAACACATGGTAAATTTTGTTTCATTTGTACACCATCACTGACATTTTCCCCTTCCCAGCACTGGATTTTGAAGTCAATACCAGACATCACATCCCAGGCTAATGTTTTCTAGATTACAAAGGATCAAAGACCCTGAAAGCATCTGGATTAAACCTGGGAAAATGTATAAAGTTAATGTTTATCGTGTAAAAGAGCAAAATTGGACAGCATTGAGAGAAAATAGTGGATAATATAAGCAGCTTAGAACTGAATAAAAATAAAATATATAAAGAACTTTAGGATAATTAAGTAACCAATATAATAGGAAAAAAGACTATTTGGGTAACATGAAAGAGGAGGCAGTGGATTTATGAAATAGTGAAAAAGACATGCAGAAAGAGAAAACTTCAAAGAGTTGCTAAATGAATCACAAATGAAGACTTAGAAGATGAAGACAAAGGCAAAAATGAAGAGGTCAGTGCAGATACTGCTAGTTATTTGCCTAATATCCATTCTCCTTTTTCTCCTGAGTAACAGAACATTAACTTTATTCAGGCAGCAATGGGTCCTGCTACAAGTGACATTTCCCAGCTTCAACTTTCACACAGCATGTGAAATTCATTGCATAGAGTATTGGAAAGTCTCTCTGAAGAAGGTTGATTCACCTGGAGGCGCTAACTTTTTACCCTTTTTGCTCTCTTTCCTTTTCCTTCTACTTCTCGTACATAAAGAAGTGATTGCTGGAGTCCCAGCGGCCATTATCAGCTAAGAGGCAGTGCAGAGATCCTGGAGCTTCCATCTCTGATGACTCTGGGGCCACCACATTGGCTGTGGCCTGCTGACCTCTGCATTCTGATACAGGAGAGACAAATAAAAGCCAGTTTTTCAGGGGAAAGGGAGGTTTCTGTCAAGTGTAGCCAAGATTAATTTAATTGATATAGTTTCAGTGAGAGAAATACAGTAAAAAGTCTTTCAAGGAAGAATGGAAATTTTTATTGAGCAAAGCAAAATGAATGATACGTTTTCCATTGATCAGTAGATGTTGCTGTTCTATAAACAGTGTCTCTCCTGATTGAATTTTTAAATGAAAGCGTTTAGGCAGCAAACATTTTTTGCAGAGCAATTCTCCAAAGCTGATCCAGAATCAAAGACTCAGCACTGTCACTTATTATTGCTTATTAATTGTTACTATTAGTACTAACCTCTTAAAATTCTATATCCCTTTGTCAATTTCATAGCACTTTCATATGTTTGAGCACTTAATATGTGTAAATCATTGTAGTAGACATGTCTGGGGGATAAAGTACTGCATGGAATCATTGTATAAGGTAAGGCCACCCCTCCCCAAAATAGTTACTATTTATTGACTGATTATATTATATGAGGCACTAAGTGAAGTATTTTACAGATACTTTCTCATTTAATTTCACAACAGCTGTATGAGGTGATTATTGTTCCTCCGTGTTCAGTAAATAATCCTGAAGTTCAGAGAGATTAAAAACTTGCCAAGTTCACTCAACCAGAAAGCAGAGGCATTGGGACCTAACTCAAGAACTGTCTGACTCCCATGTCTCCGAGTAATTCAAAATGGAGAATGTTAAGTGTTCAAAAAAAGATGTAAAAATGGTACAAGTAAGAGTTTAGAGATATAAAGTACACAGAATCAGGGATTTTATTTTATTTCCACAGAAGAACAAACTAAGTCTCAGATGACTTAGTGATTCACCTGGCATGCCTTATTTGTCCCTCTCATGTTTTCAATACAGTACACACAAATTTCTTTCTGCTCCTACACTTTGTACCACTCACTGTATATCTAACTGCCCGAAATCATGAGGGAAAGGATGTAAAAGAAGCAAAGCATACTTACTTACTCTTGGTCAGAATTATTACACTAATCCAAATGATGGGAAAACAGTTTAAAGAAAGAAGCAAGTATCCATCTTAATTCAATCTACTATTGTACAACAAATAATCACATGCTAAACACTTTGTGTGACCTAATGGAAAATCACTCACTGATGGGGTAGATTTATGCTCTATGACCAAATCTTAAAAGAGTCACCTCATTCTCTCTTTTCTTCTGTGTGGAACAAGACTTCAGCCCCAGGACAGCAATGAGGGTTAAATCTTGTTTTAGCTTTGCTTTACATAAACATAAATTAGTTAGTCTCATTGAAAACTGAGCAGAAGGGATGGAGGTTTGGGGGAAGGGAGAATAGAAAAATGCATAAGCAAGCAAAGAGTCCAAAATATGATTGTCAGGTACAGTATAGGGAATATAGTCGATAAAATTCTAATAACTACGCACGGTGTCAGGTGAGAGGTAGACTTATCAAAAGGATCATTTTGTAAGTTATATATATGCTGTATACCTGAAACTAATATAATATTGAAGGTCAACTTTAAATGAAAAATAAAGAAAATTAAAAAATAGAATTGTTAGATCGAGCAAGTAAAAATACAGCGTACCTAGTTAAATTTGAATTTCAGATAAACAATAAATAATTTTTTAGTATGTCTCCGAATTTGAAATATTGCATAGTTCACAACAGGTTGCAAAATAGAGACAATTTATTGTCCCAAATACTTCATGGCACATGGATTCATGCTAAAAAATTATTAGTTGTTTATCTGTAATTCAAATTAAATCGGATGTCTTGTATTTTATCTAGCAGCAT
>NW_011888800.1:11293539-11337137 GCF_000151845.1 Pteropus vampyrus
GAAGGAAAGGAGGTAGAGGGAGGAAATGTGATTGCATTTAGGACTCTGATAATCTAGGATAAATAATATCTCCCTCTTAAGATTCTTAATCTAACCATCTCTGCAAATTACATTTTTTTTTTTTCTAAATAACGTAACATTTATAACATTCATAGGTTTCAGAGATTAGAACATGGATGTTTTGGAGGGCCATTATTCAGCCTGCCACAGAGACTGAGGGAATACCTTGTACAAAGTAGGGTTCCCGAATAATGCAAATTGAGCTGCTGGTGAGCTTAGGAGTCAATTTAGCTGGGGATCTCTTTCACCGATTGTGAAGAAAGACTTGGAATTCAGTTTTGAAGACTTAGTTATCTTACACATACACTTTAAGTCATAAACTTGGATTGTGTTCCCCTCATGTTTCAAATATAGGTCACAGGTGGGGGTCCACGATCCCTCCAAAGAAAGCAGTTCTGGTGATGTTGAAGTTAATCCTCTATATTTCCTCCATAACTTGAAGTTCTGCCTACTTATATCATTACTTAATGTCTCTTTTTCCTACTATGAAGCTAAGTATAGATGAATAAATATTCATTATTTAAAAATATTTGCTAATATCTCTTAATTGCAAGGGATTGTGGAAACTCATGTACCAGGGCGGTTAGAGAGCATTCTCTGAGGCAGATTGTCAGGATTCTCATCCCTGCTCCACTAATTACTGGCTATATGACTCCACTTCTTTGCTTCTGTTTTCTAGGTATAAAATTGTCTTTATTTCATAAGGTTGATGAGGATTAAATGGGCTAATATCTGTGTAAAGTGTTTGGAGCAATGGCTGGCTGTTAGATGATGTCTCTAGCTTAATAAATGTTAACTGCTGTTTATTTCAATGGAGAAACCAAGAAATAAGAATACCTGTGTAAGACCCAAGAATAGCTGAGGCAAGATATATGCGGAAGAAAAAAAAAAACAAAAAACATTTTTAAGTGTAAGAGTTAAGGTAATAAGTGCTACAAGAGAGAGGAGATTGAAGAGTTTGTTTTGTTTAGTTTAACTCTAACTTAAGCGGGTCAAAGAGTTATAGAATTGGACAAGGGAAGGGAAAAATACTATCTTTGGAGAACAGCTAGCTGGGCAGTCTGTCTGAGGAGCTGGTAGGTAGCTTTAGCATGTGGCATTGGGCAATCAGGACAGGATGGTAGTTTGATAAGCACACACTGGCTTATACTATTCTGAAGAAATATGGAGCCCCAGCACTGACACTTGGGAACTTTGAACTTAGCGACCTTCACCAAGTTAGAAAAAGTGGTTAATACCTACAAAGAAGACTTGTTTTAAGGATTATTTTAAGAAATGTATGGGAAATCACCCAGTCAAATGCAAAAAAAGTTTTCAGTTTTCTATATTATCTATTAGTTGAGATGCAGTCAAGCAAGAGATTGAAAGCTTCATTCCTTTAAATATATAAAACCACAAAAGCTTGCATTGTATTTAAAGGGCATTCATTTCCTTGAACAGTTTTTTTGAGCATATGGTATGTAGTGAGGACTATACTAGGAGCTGCTGATAAACTTATGGGTATGATGAAGTTGTGCCTGAAAAAAGTTACTTATGGACTATAGCAGAGGCAGTCACGTGAATAGATAATACTATATACTTGGTAAGAACTATCATGAAACTAACAACAGGGTGCTGAAGGGAACCCGAAGAAAGGAACCTCTAACTTGGTAGGAACGGGGAAAAGTGAATGTGAAAATATTTCTGTAACAACAGCAAAACAATGAAGGAGAGCTCAGTATAAAATCACATTTTTGGTTTGGATTGGGCAAAAGAGGGTGTTCTGGAAGTTTGCTGGGCATTTTCCATATGGAAAAAGCTGAGCTGACAGTCCAGCCCAAAAGGCCAATGAATAACTGCTAGGTGATTAGTGAGTGACACTCTGGAATATATTTCTATAATATTAAAAGTGATATACAGCACAGTAAAATATACATCCTTATGTATCGTACATAATACCCAAAGCATTGCATTAACCAAATCAAAATAATAGCTTCCGCGAACTCAAGGTGCTAGAGGAATGTGGGTGAGGACCTAAAGGTCAGTTGGCCGCCATGCTTCCCCCGAGACCTCGCCTCTGCTCTGAGACCAGAGACCATGGGGTTTCCGACAGGGGTGGGGGCTCTGGCAGAGGAAGTTCAGAGCGGAGGGAGCGGCAGAAGCACGTGGGCTGAGGGGGGTGGGAGGACGCTGACGGCAGAGTAACCGGTGGAAGTGTCAAAGAGGAAGGAATGGAGGGCTGCTGAGGTGACAGGGTGTGGTCTGTGGAGGAGCTGGCGAACCGCGAGAGGAGGGCAGAGACCCCGCCAGGACTGAGGAGGCAGTGAGGAGCGTGCCTGCGTCGCTCGGTGCGGTGACAGCGAAGAGCAAGGCGCGGGGCCGGGTGGCAAGGGGAGTTACCCGTCTTCGCGAAGTGGAGCCCAGCTCCGAGCTGCGCCAGCGCCTCCCGTCCGCCAGGGCCCGCGGTGCCAGACACCTGCCGCGTCCGGAGTCCGAAGCTGCGCCTTCGGCTCCCCAAGTAAGTCTTGCCTTTCTTCGTTTCTCCTCCGCGCCCCAGTCTGTGTGTGCGGAGCTAGGAGCTGCGTGTAAAGCGCCCCAGGGAGCTTCGGAGGCGTCCAGGGATGCTCCAGCCTCCCCGCGCGCCCAGGCGGCGCGGGGACCGGCCCAGAGGCCCCGCCGCTCCGCTCGCTTGAGCAGCGCAGACAGAGGCGGCGGCAGAGTTGTTGGCACTGATGCTACCCGTCTTTTGTGTCTTGCCCGAACCCAGAGCCGTGCCAGGTCGGGGGGAGGGAGCGGAAGCCACTTTATGGCTCCTGGCCTCACCTCTTGCCTCCATCCCATATCCTTCGGGATTTCAGTACACCGCGGACTCGGGCGCAAGTGAGTGCCAAACCCCCTTTTCCCCCCAACTGGGCTAGTGCTATGGGGTGGACAGTCGGCCGGACCGCCACGCCGCCCACTCTTCGGATTTTCTTTTTAGATACAGCACCTTTAACTGGTGGGTGCTGGGAGGAAGGCTGCCTGGGTGATCACGGGGATCTGGGCGTAGGGAAAGACCTACCTTCTTGCTTTTCTTGGGTTCTTGAGTGGAAAGGATCGGGGCACGGAGAGCCCCGGCGTCCGGAGTGTCCCGCGCTAGCCGGCTTGCACGCGACCGGCAAGCAGGCGTTCGCTGGGTGGGTCCCCTTGTCTGGTTCATTGTTCGCGGTGACTATTCTTGGGGCCAGGCTGAGCCACACAGACACGGCTCAGGGCCATAGGTAAAAGTGACGACTTGGAGGAGTGAAGGGCAAGGCTGCGTGGAGGAAAAAGGGCTTACCCAGTTTGGAAACAGACTCGAAGGGCAATGGTAGTCCACAGCGAAAACAGCTCCTGAGTGGGAAACTTAGATCAGATTCTAATTCACAGAGACAGCCTAGTGAATTAAACCCTCAAAAACAGGGTGCGGTATTTCCCCCCACTGAAATTGTTTTCAGAGTAACGAAGATAGAGTTTTAAGTGTCATTGTCAACTGATTGCTTTCTCTTGCTAGCACCTGTTTCTCTTAAAGGTTCCTGGGTGTGGGGTTTATTTTTTCGGCCTATCCCCCACATTTTTGGAATGTGTATTTATTCTATTAGTGCCTTCAGCCAGTCGAATTCCGTGGTTCTGAGAGAAGAATCCGTTTTAAAAAACAAAGTGCAATTTCCACTCTACAAACTGCCAAGCTCTGGCGTAGACATCCATTGCTCTCCCACTGTAGCCGCATGCTAACATTCATGGAGGCAGACATGTGTACCCGGAGTCAAAAGGAACCCATTATCCCTAGTTGGAGACGCCAAAACACAACCAGTGTGTGCTCATTTCGTTGGATAGGACACTCTATTTGAGTTTTTCCATTTCCATAAATGACAATATCACGTGTTCATGATTCCTTAACTCACTCTTCAGGAGGGTGCATTTTTCTGAGGCTGTTTCTTTTCTAAGGTGCATGGGTAGTAATTAGGATAAATACTTGACAGGCTGGATTTAAATATATCTATATAGATATAGATCTATCTATATCTATCTATATATATAGATATATATCTATCTATATCTATATCTATCTATCTATATATAGATAGATATAGATAGATCTATAGATCTATATGTCTCCATGTAAATCCATGTAAAATATTTATACATGGTTGTAAATCCCAGTAATTATTAACACACTCCACTGCCCTGGTTATATTTTACTTTGACTTCCCTGATGGACTTGCTAGGTACTTCAGTCTGCTGAAGCCTGGAGTTCCAGCCTCCAGGAGAAATAATATGAAAACCTCTCTCTGACCACAGTCTTTTTCCACAGGGAAAAGTCAGGCAGTAGGAGTGTTGTTTAGGGTATAGAAAGCTGTGAGGTTTATTCTAAGGTGGGAAGAAGAAGTTAGGTAGAAGATAAATGAAAATGTAAGCCTGCGTAGGCACCCAAACCAGACTCAAGGTTCCACAAATACACATATTTGTCAAGTACATTTTGTTTCCTCTCTCTCCTTTAACTATCATTTTAATGTTTATATCTTTAATGCTTTTCATCACAGTATTTGTGCCTCTAGTTTGTTATTTGGCTTTGAAAAAAACCTTTTATATTTTCATTCTATTATTATTTTACATTTTCAATATCAATAGTGCTCATTGAATGCATAGAATTGTCTTTTAAACTGTTCTTTTGTCTACTTGCATGCCATGTTCAACTTAGCATAGGACCACAGGAGCAATGAATCAACCAGGTTCTAATGAAGATTAAGACATGGAGGGTATCTACAGCTATGTATAAACTGTATACTCATTTAACCACCTTCCCACATGACCAATTTTAGCTAGTTGCTTATTCATCTTCTGAAGTCTCCAGACTCCAAATTCTTGCCCAGATTGATTACTGCACTAAATCTTGATTGTACAAAGAACAGAACTTAATTATTTTGGTCTCATTTATCAGTCAGAAATGTTTAGTGTTGCCAATTTAATTATATCATTGAAATATGCATGACTTTAAAGTATGTCGAAAAAGGTCCTTTTAAACTTGTTTCTTCATAAAGGAAAAAAAAGTCCTTGCGAAGCCATAATTTCACTGCTGTGAAGCCCCCTAGCCATTTGTGTTTATTGAGTTTACTGTTCCACATGAAGAAAGAACCATTGTTTTGTTGTCTAGGAGCTGAAGGAAGACGGAAAGTGAGAAAAGAAAACCAAGCACTTTAAAATGCTATTATTTTTTTCTACCTGGGAAAATATTTTTTTAAGTAAGTAGTAATCACTACTTTTTTTTAAAGATACACTAAAAGTTTACTAAATGATCCCAAGGAAAAGAAAATTTCAGGATAGAAATGTTGCTGTATACAAACACATGTATTTTTGAACCAATCTCATTATACATTTTCTTCTTTCTATAGAATTATAAAATGTTATTAAATTATTCCTATTAAAACATTAAAATCTCATCAAAATCAATATTTAAATATACTGTCTTTTTGCAAGTGCTTTAATTGTAATAGCCTGTTTGTTGAGATTAAAAAGAACATCATTGATGTCATGGTGTGCTTTGCATTTTAAAACAGTAGCTAATGAATTACAAACATTCATTACTCCACAACCACTCGCTGAAATTTCTCAGGACCCCCAAATAGAGAATTATTTGTACTATATACTATCATTCAGACTCTTGCTGAGTTTATGTTCATCCCCTTTTCTTCTTCAAAATTAATTGCCTTTAAAATTAATACTCCGTTGGCTCTGAATCTTTTGTTATTTTTTCCCATGTCATAAATTTATGTGTAAGTATCTTCAATCTTGTCTGGTTAGGGGACTTCCTGTTGAAAACATGTAGGAATTAGTGGGGGGGAGGGATAGAGAAAGAAAGAATAACTTTTATTAAACCTGGAAAGAGTCAGAGCTTAAACAAGAAAAGGGTAAGTTTCCTTGAATGCAATTCATTGAGGATTACTATTGTATAGCACATAATATACATTCGAGGCATTCAGGCACTATCTTCATATGTCAAAAGGCAGAGTAATAGAGTATCATAGTGTTTTGTTTTGTTATTTGATTGATGACTTTAATTCCATTCACTTTCTTTATACCAAGTAATGAAAACTACCCATTGTTTTCTTATGCTGTTTTTTGGGGGACTAGGGGTGGGGTGTAGGTTGGGGGCTGGGAGAGGAGAGAACATGTTCTATTTATATAAAAACAATAATTGTCAGTGTTCATTTTGGTAATTTTATTTAAAAAGTTCAGTTTCTTCTGTAAGTTCAGTGCTTATTAAATGTTTCCTGAGGAAGACAAAGTTTGACACTCAATTTTCATAACCAGATCCAATAAAAAACAAATTGGTTAAGTGATTCAAATCTTAAATTTACTTTTCCTTCTCAATAAACTAAAATGAAGAAAAAAGTATTAAATTAGGTTTTATTTTAAATAACCAATATTCATTTAGATTCTCTTGAAAATGAAGATTAACATGATTAAATAATAAATATGTAAACATTTGTGAATGAAGATATAAGGCAATGCAAATTAATGCTTGTGTATACTTTCAATAGACTGTTTTTTTATAAACTAGTATTTTTAATCTCAGGTGTAATGTTAACTTCTTAACTGATCACACTTTCGCTTTGGCCACTAGAAAGCTCAGAGCCAATCCAAGATCTGTGGAATGTATGTGCATGTTATCATTCTCAATAATCTTATTTTATTATACTTTTGTATGTATTTTCTCTGTTGAAATGCCTATTTTTTTTTATTGTGGTTGGAGGCAGACCATCAAAGTTAATATGAGTAAGTGTTTAAAAATACCATCAAGTCTGCAAATATTATTAAGGTTTAATATTGCAAGTGGTGATGGGATATAGGAAAACGAAGGCATGATTTCTGATCTACTTATATTCTAGCTGGATAGTGAACCCATGCACAGATAACAAATTGGCTAGTAATGAGTCAGCATATATGCACACATCTGTTGCATTAAATTGAAAATCAGACCTTATCTTTAATGACGATTAGCTTCCATTTTCTAGAAAAACACCATTAATAGTACAGCAGAGTAACCAAATCTCTTCATTAGGAAGAATTCCCCTCTGGGTATATTAAACTCCAAACAGTCTGAGAATGTTAAGTGAAAATAAATGTTGGAAATGTCATTGTGATTCTTTGGTAATGGCAACTTCCAAAAATTTCTCTTTTTCTTTCTCTTGCCTTCTCTGTCTTCCTTTCTTGTCTTTCATTGGCTTTTCTGCTTGTTGTCCAATCAGCCAGTGCCTAGACCTGATTGACAGGTGTGGCAATTCTGATGGCAAACTAAACTCCACTAGGATGACAGCTATATAAAATTTCTGGCTAAGTTAATACAGTATTTTTTCTAAGTACTGTACTTAAATACAGTAGTTAAGTGCCTACTAGTTGTTTCCCTTTGTACTCGAATCATCAAGCATTTTAAGCTTTCAGAAGGGACTACCCATAAAACTGTTCTTTTTGACTATAGAAAAACTCAGGGAGAGGGAGAAAAAAAACCCTGAAAAAAATTAGAACTAAATTATTGACCCAGGGTGACATGTTTATGGCTAAGGCCACAAAGTCTGAATTAAAATCTAACCAGTTATCTCTGCGTATAAATCTAATTCATATCTTCTCTGTCTCCCACATAGACACCATTCCCCCCGCACCAGACATCTCATTTACAGTTAATGTTAAAAATAATCTAAAGTCTAATATGTTGTCTGTTGTCCTGAACTGAAGCAAACTTTCAAATAGACAATGATAAATACTAATCATTTAAACTTGGTCTTTTAAAAAGCACATGGATATAATGAAAATCTGTGTATTAGTACTTACTTTGCTTCCAATTATGATATAAATAGTGCATAAAGCTTTAAAATTTTCATCAAGTTAATGTTTCACTGACATGCAAATTAACTACTGACATCTAAGGTGCATGCCATGTGATGATTCCTAATTGGCAAGTGAACCTCAGAGGGTTATTTATAGATCACATTGCAACAAAGTGCTGGAGTAAATTCTCATTGTGCAGCTCAATTCAAATTGATGTTTGAGCTTTGATTCTCTTCACTTTTTTTTACATTTCTTTTGATCTTTAAAGCCTCAGAAAAAGCTACCTGAGGTGCTAAATATATAATTAATAACATTTAGGCAGAGAATTTATCTTCAAATTATTCCTAAGAGATTTGGAGAACAGTTAAGTATCCCTCACCAGATTGTTCAGGTATGACTAACTCTTGAGGCTGTGAATTTGGACTCAAAGATTTGGTAACAATCATTTCCATCTAGAGCACATAGGATAAATGTTCACACAGGAAAAAATGAGGAAGAAACTTGAACATTTATCAAGCGAATTAATTTTTAACAATAGCTGCCTCTAAAGATCAAAATGGATATTCTGTTTTGTTCTCTAATGGTAGTTGAGTTTCTTTTATCTCTACTTTCCATTACATTTTGTGTATGAAGAATGAGTTGAGAGAATTATAATGTTTCTGCAATTCCCATACTATGTTATTAGGTCAAAATTTGGCCTTTCCTTTCTTTATTCCATGTCTATATCTGCCTGAAGGTAGAACAACCAAATAAAAAATGAAAAAATAAGTACTTCCTTTATTCAGTACATTTTATGTTCATATGGATTTTGTACTTGATCTTGAGGCAAAGTTATATAATCTCTAAATTTCTGCCTACAAAGATATAACTTATTAGAGAAATTTACAATTTATTAACATTTAGATATTTTCTTCATGCTGTACTTAGCCTGGAATGTTCTACTTTCTCTACCAAATTGGCGAAATGCCTTTCGTCTCTTAAAGATTTATTGAAAAGACACTTTTTTTTTAAGGAATCCCCATAGTTGGATTTTAACTTGGAATTTTCTTTTTGGAAGGATGCATGTGTGTGTGTTTGTTTTACAGTCATATTTTAAACATGAAAATGTTTATAAAATCTAAAGAATTGTATACAAATTATAATACTTATAACTATTACTAGCATTCTAAAGGTAAAGAGATAAACTAAATGTTGGATTCAAGCTACATATGAAAGTGAATATTTTTCTTATTTCTAACACATTTGACTAGTGGTCAAATAATTTGTTCTTAGGCCTGTTACTTTTCATTGACAAATGCCTTCATTAGTCACATAAGATATGGTATGTATATGATGAAGACAACTTGATTTCTTGCTGTGAAGGCTTATTAGAAAATTTATTCCTTAATTAGGAAAAATTCACTTTTTAATAATACATACCTACTGAATGAAGACTTACACTAGGTAGTGGGATAGGAAAGGAACATTAAAACAAACAAACAATAACAAAGATTTCTGCCTTGAAGGAATTTAGAATCAAATAAGTACTAGAGATAGTGAATAAGTATGGTAAGTGAAATGATACTGATCATCATGGGATATTGGGGAAGCTATGAGGAAGGGTGTATGTTTCAATCTGGGTGGGTGGGGGTGGACTGGGAAAGTTTAATTGGGAATTTGAAACAAAAAGAACAAGGAGAAGTCTAGCAGATGAAGAAGCAGTGGACAGGGGGCCTCTGGCACAGAGCTGCTGGAAAAAGAAAAGTGAGGCACGCATGGAAAATCCAGAGTGCCCAGAGGAAATATCATACATTAGACTGAAGACCAGTAGAGAAGTCTAGACATTGTCAACCAATGGTTGTTAGCGCCAATTCAGCACCAACAGGACTCTCAAATTTAGGGTGCAGTGAATAAGGAAACTTTATTTAATGCAAATAGCTCAATTGTGATACAGCGCAATTATGAAACAGCAAAGCTGTGAAACAGCATGGCCATCAGGAGGCCCTGGCTAGACAGCTCTGGTCTGGTCTGCTCTGCTCCACCTCTTCCAGTTCAGTCCACTCCACTTTGCCCTGTGGCAGTCTCTTCACTTTGCTCTGGTGAGCTGTCTTTGGTGTTTCAGCTCTAGCTAGAGAAATGTAGTCTTCAGAGGAAAGAGAAAGTGCACTCCAGGAGTCAACGGGGAACTGACTTAGTATACTGAGAAAAGCCCCTGGTCCCTGATTGGTCCATCCTCATGCAAATGAGGACTCCAAATCCTCAAAGTTTGATTGGTCTCAAAAGCACTGTTCTGATAGGTTGGTGAAGATGCTAATGGAGATATGGCTGCACAGCTATAATTGAACAGGGTAGGCCTTCGTCTTATTGGTGGAAATACAATTCCAAGAGCTCTTTTATAAAGGCTGGCTCAGATGGCAGGAGCACAGTGTAGGCAGTTTAGTGCAGGCTTCTCTCTGAAGTGGTCATTTGCATAAGAGGCCTCTAGTTAGAAATGGTCGCTAGGCTCTGCTTTTAAATTTGAACCCAGTTAGCCCAGGAGCCCTTCTTGGTAGGTATCTTTTTTCTTAAGGTCTACAAGAAATTTAATCCTGATCAAACCCAACTTTCTCATATTCTGTGCCTGCACCCATGCAGCTGAACACTAGCTGAACACACCTAAGGAAAAGTACACAACCATGGTATCACTTCACATTTTTTAATCTTAAATAGGTTCTTGAAGTTATCAGGTAATCTTACTGTACTAGCATTCTCCTTTCACTCTTCTGTAAGACTATATACTTCCTCCTCTCCTTAAACACTCAGTACCTCTGTCTATACTCTCACTCTCAGATGAAGGGCTTGCTTTCTATTTACTGATATAAGTGAAGCAATCAGAAAAGGATTTCCTCAGACACCCACCGCCACATTTATCCACTTACTAATATTTCAACTGTTACATTTCAGTTAAATATAATGTAGAAATACGTAGATACATTTTATCAGTGAATAAAACTATTCCTTTAGACCTTGAACTTCCATGGTTAGTTGATTAGGGCTGGGAAATAATGAGGGTTGGTGTCAAAGATTTATGCAAAGTATATTACTTAGAATAATGAAAAATTAGAAACAAGAAACCTGCCCAAAGATAGGAAAAAAATAAAGTACGGTAAGCGTCATTTAAAGCTATTTTTTCAAAAAGTAATTATTGACAAGGTAAAAATAAGTGATATAATGTAAAAAGAAAAAACCCAAAAGTGAACATAGTACATGATACAGTTTTGTACATGTATGTAGAAAAGACCAGAAAAATAAGTGAACCATGTTGAAAAGTTGTATCATTGGACAGTGAGTTGAAAATTTTCTGTATAGCAAATACTTTGAAAATATACTCAGCTTGACAGAGGAAAAATTTTGATGGGAAGAGTCTGGTGACATAGAAAATGTCTATTGAAAAAATACAATAGAGAAAGCCATCTCTGTAGTGTGAGTCAACTGCCATTGAAATGTTTGTCCCTGCCAGGATTCCCCTTGCCTGCCATCCCACATCCAAGCCATCAAACTCATAGAATTTACTGCTAAAAGACATCACAAATCTATTTAATTTTCACCATCTCCATTACTGTTCTTCTGGAGTAAGATAGCATAACTTCTAGCCTGGATCATTGCTGTAGCTTCCAGCAGGTTCTTCCCACTCTTACTCTTGTAGAAATGATATCTGAGAGGTAGTATTGCATAGTGTCTGAAGCATGGAACCCTGGATAGGCTGCCTGAGTATTAATCCCAGCACTGCCACTAACTAGCTATGAGACTGAAAGCAAGTTACCTGACTTCTCTTTACTTCCATTTTCCCATCAATAAAATTGAGGATATTAATACCTATCTTATATAAGTTTGCTACAAGGATTAAATGCATAACTGGCATAAAGTAAATACATATAAGCTATTTATCAAGACCAAAATTAGATTATACCTTTCCTTTTTAAAAATTATCCAAATTCTTCTCATTGCACTTCGAATTAAATCCATATGATCATGTACATCAACTTCAACTCTTGACACTTTCTGCTTCCTCACTATTTCCATGAATACACCAAGTCCATTCTGTCACAGGGCCTTTGCATCTGCTGTTCCCTCTGCCTGGAAAATTCTTATATCACCCTCCTCATAGATGCTTCTTGTCCTTCAGGTTTCAGCTTCTGCCACCTCCTCTAACAGCCCTTCCCTGACTTCTACTCATCTAAAGGACACTTCCTACTTTTCTTTTTACACTCTCCACACCTTATTGTTTCCTTAATAGATCTTGTTACTATTTGAATATATTGCTTGTTTGTTAACCTTTTTCCCTTACTTGACCTCTAAATTTAAATTCTGTAAAACAAGGATAAAGTCTGTTTGGTTACATGTGTTTCCCCCAATGCCTATCAGAGAGTCTGGCAATTAGGCAACTGAATAGATATTAGATGGATGAACGGCTGAGATTTTAAATATTATAACCATGGAATTGCATTTCTAAAAAGGCTAACATGTTCTCAAGGTCTATATGTTACTACAGAGATATAGAAGGTTAAGTTATTAACACTTGTTATGTGTTAGCTCTGGAACATAGGACTTTAAAAACATTTGTTGGAACACAAGTGCATTTTGAAAGAGGTAGAGAGTTTGAGAGTGGAGAGGAGAGTGTTAGGTAGATTGGCAAACTCTGAACCTGAACATGCTTCAGGCCAGGAGGAACCTAAGTGGAAACTGTAGTTTTGGGGGTATAGAGTGGGTTTGGGGTGAGGAATTGGAGTATGGATAGTTCAGGCATCTAAGAAGAAATATCAAATCATCAGTTCACAAAGGACCATTTAAAAAATACTACATAAAGTAACTTCAATAACATTTTACTTCTGGATTTAGGAAATGTTGAATAAGACTCTTGGTCACGATGCCAAAAAAAGTGGTTTAAAGATTTTTTTAAAAAAGTCAAATTAGTTATTTGATGCTATGAAAAAAAGTTTTTCATTTTTTGATTCAGCTGTTTTTAAAAATGGAAGTCAGTCAAACTAGAATATGTGTATATGTGAGAGTGTATCTCTTCAAAAAAAAATTTTTTTTTTTTCAGATTAAAAAAACACTTCTGGGAAAGATGTTTTCATGGATTACTTTTGATCGTAAAATTGTAAAGGCATGGAAAGTTTTGTATCCCTTTTTCTTACCAGGAGGTGTCACTACAGCTCACTCAAACTCACCAGTGCATTCTATAGGGACAAACTAGTGCTAGTATTTTATCAGAATGTCAGGATCCACCAAGTTCTCTACTGAGTTGACTAAAGGAAATTTAATAAAAACAATTTTTTTCCGGAATTTTTTCCAGTGTTCTTATCATAAACTGGCTAAAAACTTAGAGACTTGTTTAATATTCTGGAAACGGAATTCTTTTTCCTTGACTGCTGAGTGGGGGCAGTGGAGAGGAAAAAAACAAAAACAAAGTGCAAGATAAAGAAGGGGAGATAGACCTACAGAAACATGAAAAGAGTGAAACAGGAATGTTTCTGGTGATAACATGCTGCTCGAAGATCCCTGATCACAGTGTTTTCTCTCTCATCTGACTTGGCATGTATATTGTCCCTTCCCTGCCCCTTTTCACTGCCCAGATAAGTCTAGCTTGCTCGGCAAGAGCAGTTAATTAAATAATTAAAACAAAAACGACCCTCTGGTGTTGAGCTAATACACTATCCCAGGTCTTTGACACATATAATTTGTATCCTCTCCGATAACATTTAGTATTATTACTAGAAATTTTTCAGATGAGGAAAATGAAAAGTAGAAAAGTTACACGATTTGTATTTGCAGCTATGATTGGACCATAGGCTCATCAGATTTCAAAAGTACACCATTGTTCTTCCACGATGTTTCTTAAGAGTCCCTCCCTTCCTAATATCCTTTTAACCCCGACAAATTTAAGTATCCCTTCTCTGGGTCCCACAACATCTGGTGCTCACTCAGTGTGAACGCTCATCATGACTGGGCTACGACCCTCTATTTTTCTCTCTTTCTCTCCGCCTAGAGTCGGAGCATTTTGAAGGTGGAAACGATGTCCTGTCTCTAGAACAGAACATGAGACCCCTAATGTTGACCGACCGGATAGGTGAACAAGAAAAATGGTATACTTGAATATAGGGCTCCAAGGTGTGTGAGGGTATAGATGAGGAAAACATGGAAGGCAAGGACAGTTGCACTGGTCGCCTTTACCTGCTACTATTGGCTTCAGTTGCTCCACAAGTAACTGAACAACGAGGGAAAAGTTCCAGCATTTTTGGATGGAGGAAGAAAAGGTTTAAATGTCCAAGAAGGAGAGGATAATTAGCACAGCCCACCTTGTAGCACCTCTAGAACTGGAGGGAAGAGATTGGCATCAGAGGAACTGTTATTTTCTGCTGACCTCCAGGTGGCAGCATGGCCCAGCTCTCAAAGACAGGCTCAGTTCTTGGGTATCCTTAAACCTGAGGGACTCTGAACTGTTTTCAGGGCATTTAGTACCTTGGGAATGATTAATGGTGCTGCCCACTCACTGCACCCCGAGGGTAATTGAGCCTGCAGTATTTTAGAGGCTGCATAGAGACTTCCAGAGCCTCTCTCTAATAGAAGGGGCTGCTACATTTTGGACATTATATTCCTTTAGGGACATCCTGGAGGCCTTTTAATTGTGCCCAGAATGCAGTCTTTGGCAAAATCTTTTAAAGGGGAGTAAAAAGACCATCACCACCATTCCTAAAATATGGGGAAATTGAACAATCTAAATATTTTCTCAGATGTTCGGTTTGCTATGCTTTCCATATTCTTTTTTTCCTTCTTTGATTCTGAGATAATATTCTTTTCCATCTGACTTAAAGCAAATCCTCTGCAAGGCAGCTTATGTTAATTGACTGAATATTTTGAAAGAGTGCAAGCAGAGCTATGTATAATGTCTTTATTTAAATAAACCATAAGCCCTTTTATATTGTAAGCTGAGGTATTTAAAAGTAAAATGACTGGAAATTTCCAGAGTTGCACACTATTCAAGACAATGTGAAACATGTTAGAGTGAGCAACTGACACAAGGGTACAGCATCCGTTTATTCTAAATATACATGTAATAGCAATTATGGAAGACAATCAACAAAAGGTCTTAAGTTTGTCGAGTTGAGTTTGTGTGGCTGCTTTTCATTAGAATTTTTAGTAACTGGGAAAAATGCCAGGTTTTAAATGCTGGAAAATTGTCATGAATAGGATATACTAGTTAAGTCTTAGCACTGTCATGAAAAGTATATCACTAAATGGGAAATCTGAAACTACCTTTTCTAGTTTGAATTTACATACCTCAGGTGGTTGCTCGTAGGCAGTGGTTTGTAGCTTCTTCAGTGACTTTTTTAATACCACTTTGGTACTTTTGAGAACAATTGTTCTTCCTCCAAAACTGTGAAATTTTACTCTCATCACAGAATATTCTCGCATAATGATTTAAAGTAGTGTTCTTTATGATAGATTATCTTCTAGATGTTTAGAAAACCAAACTGATCTCCATGTGTTAACACTTTTAAGTTTTAGCAGGCAGTAAAGGTAGTATCTTTAAATTCTTGATATAGAGTAGAAAACCAAAAGAACAATCAGGATGGGCCCATCAAATTCTATTTTTGGATTAGATTACAGATGTTATACAGAGTCCTATCCTATCTTCCTTTGCTTTGTTAAATTTATCTCAGAGGTTGAATTTGCAATAGTGTCTTTTTGTGATGATGACCTAGGCTAGGAATTGAAAATAAGGGATAGGGATGGGAAATTAATTGAGATAGGTTCACAACGGTTTATTAATTGCCTCTGATTTAACTCTAGTAACAAGAAAATTAGTAGAGAAAGAATCCCAGTATACCCTAAAATCTCGTTTGATGATCCATGACTCACTGAAGAGTTTTTTCCAGCCTACTGTTTTCTATTTCTTTGATTGCTTTGGGCAATTGATAAAAAATGTCTTTATTTTATTCTTTGATGTAGAGATCTGTATGTCCATGTTGCCTTTAATTAATATACTGCTTAATATATAAACACTATATAGTGTTCTAAGTATTATTATATATATTTCCTGTTTTTCTAATTTTTAAAAATAGATTATTGTTTTTTAAATAGCTAATTCATATTTTTAAGGAACAATTTTAGAATATATTTAAATAATTTCCTTGCAAAGTCAAGAGGCTTTTTGCCCCAGAAAAGGACAAAACAGAGAGCCTACTACTGATTAACTTTGCATTTCAAAGCTCAACTTGACTTCTTTACTTAAGCACAATAGTGTTATTGAAAGTAAGGTATTGTTGAGGAAAAAAAGGATTTTTCTAAATTCATTACCTCTCTGCAAATCAAGAACCAAGTCTGGTGGAATAGATCAGAGAGTTTTAGTGCATTCCAGGGAGTAGAGCCAAGTAAAGATGAGACAGAGGATATGAAAGCCAACTCCTTTGGCCTTAAGGAGTTGTGGCAGGGAAAAAAGGGTTATGGAATTAGAGAACCAGGTGGTGGGTTATTTAAGATCTTGACCTTACTTATTTGAATTCAAGACCAGAAAAAAGAGTGGAATCAGTAGTAATGCCAGTGACATGCTTCCCAGATTTTAAGATTTTAGGAGGAAATTGTAAGATTTTAGGAGGACCCCCAATATGACATGGGCAAGAATAAAGCAGTGGATAAGAGTCTGTTTGACTGATCAGCCTCCAAAGAGGCGGATCCAGAAGCTATGTCCCAATGAAGGAATGTAGAGATTATGGGGTAGCCAGTAGACCAGTGGAGATCAGAGGTCTGAATGAAGAAGCTGCATGCCATGAATGGAATATTAAGGATTAGGAGAAATGGCTGTGCCTGTGGACACCAATGAAGGGCATCAGCACACTCTTCCGAAAGACTAAGTGGGACAGTCAAATTTCAGTAGTTACCCACAAGGCTTATGTTTAGCAGGTCTGCAATGTCATGCTTACATCATTTATTTACAGTCAGTGTCTATTCTGAAAATTTTTATTCAATTGGCATCTATTCTGATAGGTTAATGCCATGCCATACTCATTGTTAAATATTTTGAATATCACTCCAGGTCATCGACATAGGGAATAGAGTAGTCCTACTGCTCTATCTTAGGGACCTGAAAGCATCTGAAGTTCACTGGCATAGGTTGGAGCTCCTTCCATTTACTGTCACAAACTCATGGTCAAGACAGGAATTATCTTAGAAAGACAGGACAAAGAAGAAGAGATATGAAAGACTGAGCATTTACCATAAAAAATATATCCATCAGAAAATGATTATATAAACATGCCAACTAAGGAGTGAACTCTGGATAGACTCAATATTTAAATTTACTGAGACTGTTCAAAGCAGGAAAAAATTAAAATTAGTACATCTAGGCAGGGTAGGACAACTTAAAAAAGAATCATATCAGAGAAATAAAGAAGTCGTCCGTTCTTTTCACATCTCAGAATAGGATGAATGAATTTCCACTCCTCTTATATACTCCCGCTGAGACTCCTACAGGTTCAGCTATGTACTTTAGAACTGTGGCTCAAACTTATTCATGATTCCTTCTATTTGTACCTCTTGCTTCTCACAGGTGTACAAAAATGTGTGCAGAGAACCACAGGTTGCTTCAGCTAGCCTTCTTCTTTAAGAGTCTCACTGATACTAGACATTTTTAGGTCTAATCCAGATCCATTTCCGAACCTAGTAATGAACCCATTTCTTTTCATTTGTCTTTCAATCTTTATGATATTCTTCTCCCTGTTTTAAAATGGGCACTGTTGTGGCTAAGATCATGTTGTTCCCTAAAGATAGTGGTCTAAGACTGTGAAATAGTTGGAATTAATAACACCTTGGATCTTACCTTTTTCGTCTCTGAAACTCCTTCTGCTCAGAAGAGCTCCTGCGTTCCATGACTCCAAGGTGAACCTTTAACACTGTGGGTATACAGACCTAGATTCCCACTCAGAATTTGGGGAAATTTTCTTTTTCTTTTGTCTAGGGGAGGGTGAGAAGAGCTAATAAATTAGTAGGCCAGAGAGCCAGTATTCAAACTACATTTTTTTTCCTAAATCCAGAGACCAATATTTTAATTCCATTTCATTGGCACAAATATTTTTATAAACTGTGGATAGCAAAGGATAACAGATATGTATGGTGACAGGAGGGAAGGCAGCTGTATATCAGTATTTTTTGTACCTCTCCGAAATCCCTGAATGACAAGTGGGTGCAGTGTGGGGTCCCTTCCTGGGAAGAAACTTTTTCTAAAAACATCACTCTGAGGATTTCAAATAGAGAAAGAGATGCATAGAAGATATAAATTCTAGCTCCTTATGCATTTTCCCTTATTGCTTTTGCCTATGTACCTAAAAAGTTCCCATCTGCAAGATAAACTGTTCATTTGTTTCTATCTCTTTTTTTCTAAACTTTCCACAAAAATGTTTAAGCTAGCAAATCTGTTAGGGTGGTTCAGTGGGCCTATTGACTAATGAGGAGATTTACATTAAGGTGGAGAAGAAATATATGATAACACATTGTTTCAGATGCCCAGTTCTAACCATGAAATGCACCACTTTGAGAAGTCTGCTATTCCAGTGAATTAATAGTATACCTTTCCAGTGAGGTGTTTGCTGAGCAGTCTTGCTGGGCAGAGTTGGTTTTGTGGTAAACAAGGCAAACTCTAAGCTACTCACAACTATGTACTCAAGGAAGAGTGTATGTACATGAGCATTACCCAAAATGGCAGAGAATACCAATGTGCCTGTTTTACTTGAACTGTTTTTATTTTTGTGTTTTTTTTTTTTAATTTTAAAAAAGCTTCCTTAATTACAGTTGACATTCAATGTTATTTTGTATGAGTTTCAGGAGTACATCATAGTGGTTAGTCATTTATATAATTTACGAAGCGATCCGCCTGATAAGTCTGGTATCCACCTGGCACCATACCTAGTTATTACGATATTATCGACTGTATTCCCTATGCTGTACTTTACATCTCTGTGACTATTTCATAACTATTAATTTGTACTTCTTAGTTCCTTCACCTTTTTTCTTTCTCTTCCCCCTTCTCCTTACCCCTATCCTTTGGCATCCTTCACCTTTTTTACCCAGCTCCCAACCCTCTTCCTGTCTGGCAACCAACAGTTTGTTCTCTGTATCTGAGTTTGTTTATCTTTTGTTTGTTCATTTATTTTGTTCTTTAGTTGCTATATGTAAGTGAAATCATATGGTATTTGCCTTCTTCTATCTGACTTATTTCACTTAGCATAATACCCTCTAGGTCCATCCGTGTTTTCACAAATGGTAAGATTTCATTTTTTTTTTTTCATGGCCCCAAATATTCTGTTGTATATATGTACCATATCTTCTTTATCTAGTTGTCCATTGATGGACATTTAGGTTGCTTCCATACCTTGGTTATTGTAAATAATGCTGCAGTGAACATAGGGGTGCACCTATCTTTTCAAATTAGTGTTTTGGATTTCTTCAGATAAATACCCAGAAGTGGCATTGCTGAGTTCTATTTTTAACTTTTTGAGGAGAATGAACATTTAAATATCTAAGTGGATATGTGCATGGGTCTGTGTGTATGAGATATTTTAGCAGTTCCTTCAAGGAAATGATGTAGTCTCAATATGAAAATCTAACTGCAAAAGAGCTAAAAATGTATTTTCCCCATCCTGACCTATGTTCAGCTCCACCCTGATAAAACAGTTTTACCTCAAATATTTCTTGTACATAAAAACTTTCTAAACTAAAATAGATTTCTCTTCTCTTATGCCTCTTCAGAAGCAAAGTATAAGATTTATTCTAAAATATTTTGTGTGTATGTGTGTGACCTGAGATGTCTAATAATAAAAATAGTTGACATTTATTAAATTCATACTATGCGCCTTGCACTGTGCTAGGTTAGTTAGTTATATAGATTATTTTATTAGTTGTAATTATGAACATTTATTTTATTGGCACTATTTGACAGATGAGAAAATTGAGTCTTTGAGAGGTCAGCTAGCATGTCCAAGTTTTAGCTTTTCGAGGGTGGAACTGAGGCCAACCTCAGAGACCACACTTCTTCACTATGTTTTGCTGACTCCTGAAGCAAAGCAAAATGTTCTGGAAACCTGGAAGCAAGATTCCTCAAGGAAGGAGTGCAGAGAAGATTATCTATGTACTTAAACTGCCGCGGAGAAGAGCCACTGGAGTGAGCCAGGGGACCTGAGCTGTTAATCCAGCTCCTCCATTTCCTCGTTGGATGACTATCTAGTGTACTTATTTATTGGGTTGTGGGGGAAAATTTGTGAAAAATGATTAAGACTGTAAAAGACTGGAAAATGAAGTACGACAAACTAACCAAGAAAATTTAAGGGGTGCATGTTTGTGGTTGAGTTGCCAATCCTTCCCTGACTGAGATTATCGTGTTTTATAAAATTAAGGTATTTATTGGAAAGAAACATTTACAAAAACATAAAATATGTCTGGGGTAAACTCAAAGTGTTACTTTTAATTTATAATCCTTGGCATCTCAGTCAATGTTAACTGCTGTTTACTATTTTATTTTGGTAAATGGTTCAAATAGAGTAAAATTAATTATATACTACTCTAACCAGTTAAAATTTCTGGAGTAAAGTCATTAAAACTTTCAACCTGGTATTAGAATAAAATTGCACATATAAATTTGCCATTTCACTTGTGCTGACATTTTGAGGCTGAGTTAAAAATGCAGGGCAGTTTTTTTTTTTTTTAACTGCCCTATAAACATTATGTAAACATTTTACATTTATAAGTATAAGAAGATGTTTCCTAAAGTTAACTTAAAATGCTACCCTGTTTCCTGGTTTCTATGCCTAACAAAATCATTTTTTAAAAAGATTACAGAATAACACGATGACTTAATGATTTCTTCTTTCACCAGAGCTGTGTGGTTTCTCTGAGTATCCTTAAAGGGAGAGGGAGCAGGGAGGGAGGCTGTAAGGAGTCAATATGTGAGCTGTACTCAAAGTAGTTTCTGGCTTTGTAGGACTAAGAGAAACCATCTTCGCCTTATTCTTTGTCTTATTCTTCTGTCTAGTAGAAAGCTTGTGTGATTTGCATTTTTGAATGTTCAGTCCTTTTAATTTACTTCTAAATAACTTATTTCTACATTAGGCTGCTTTGTTTGTAGAGAACAATACTTACACAAATGTTTCATGAAATAAAATGAACTAACACTGCACTCTACAAAGAGGATTTTAAAATAAAAGCCATTAATGATGAATGGCATGAATTACAGAAATCTCTACCATATGTCTGAAAGGGCCTGTTGTAACCAAGCTTATTTACAAAATTCATAGGCACTAATTTATTTAAGAAAGTGATAATGCTTCAAGCCAAAAAAAAAAAAATTAAAATGGATAAATTTAAAAGACACATTAAGAATTTTTCCTGGGATTTTGATTTTGATCTTTGATTTTGGATTATCTATTAAGATTTATACCATAAGGACTATTTTAATGGTATAGAAATTATTTGGGCTCAGTAGAACTTTGGAGTAGGTGGTTTAGAGGATGGAAGAACTTTTGATAGCATTACACTTATAAGAGAAAGAAAGTTGACTAAACTGTAGGAAATTCTGTAACCAAAGAATTTCTAAGAGGTAGATTTTATCTATCATGGTATAAAAAATGCATCTCATACATTTCCCCCACAATAAGACTGGCCATCTCATTTCAATGAAAACAAAGAGTAAGAAAAGTTTATGTAATTAGATACCTGAATATTAAAAAAAAAGAAAAGTCATTTTCAAAAAGAATCTGGACCCTTGTATCTTCAACATCATCTTCTGGATCTACCTATTTGAAAACATTAAGTTGATGACAACTTTCACTACTAAAAGTAAAATACCTTCTACATTTTAAGAGTTATTTAATGAATTTTATTGTTCTATGGATATTATGAGAATCTACATATTTCTGTTTGCTTATTTAATTTGATCCTAAAGATAGTGTCTTACATGTATCACTATTTTTGCACAAAATGTAATTATTTTGAAAAGAAAATATTTTTGCAGTAAGTACTACAAAAGGATTTGGCAATACAGAGTCCAGTAGTAGCTGCAAGGCATTAATAACAATTAATGCCCTTTTCCACTTAAGAGAATAGCATAGTACTTGCCAAAGGACCATTGGAACTTGATGAGACCTCAGAGAAGTAAGGGTCAAATCGTTATAAAAATTCAGTTTCTAGTCCTAAAAATGGTCTTTCACGGTGATTTGTGAGGAACTTTCAATTCAGTTGTCAGCACTATTTAACTTTGGCTGTGGTTCAGAAATGATCATCTTAAGATATTCATAAGAAATAAAGTCTAATTCAGTGTAAAATTTAACCCAGTGTGGCACTACATCTTCCAAATGTAGTGTACATGGAGACTTAGTACTTCTCCACTGTGAGGTATAAAAATATAGTGTCTCTCAGAAGACAGTTTGTATGTGTGAGGGATCATTAATGTGCCAAGTAAAATATGGGGCCAGAAGTTATTGTTTATAGTAAGATCAAAGTCATATCTTCACAATAACATCCAATTAAGTTAATCACTGTGGAATTAGTGACCATTTAATAACAACCATTCTAAGTCACTTAGTTAAGGTATGGATTGAACTGGCATATTTGACCACTTATCACGACAATGTCTACCTAACGCATTTATCTGTTGTTTTTTTTTGTTTTGTTGTGTTTGTTTTTTTGTTTATCTTTTTGATCTTCCTGAATGCCATCAGTAGATTTCACTTGGATATGTAACACTCCTGTAGGGAGATTGGGCATAGCTATTGGGCCATTCTCCAAAGTTGGAACACAACAATAATACAATAAATAATCAAAGGGGAGTTTAGAGATCATCTAGAATGGAAATCCCAACTCTGTCACCTATCAGCTCTGTGACCATGGTTATATTTTATAACTTCTATACTAAATGGAGTATAAAGCAGATTATGTAAGAGTTAAATGCAATAATATATGTAAATATTATAGTGCATAGCACATTTTAAGCACTCAATTAATGATACTTTTTGTTGTTTTGAGGGAGGATTAATGTTGGAAATAGTTAAATTTGTTGAAGTATGGGCCGAAGTGGAATTTTTTTCAGATGAAGGGATATGAACCCAAAGAAGGTAACATACAAACTTGGGGATGGAGAAAGAGGTCATAAAAAATATCATAATTTCTTAAGCATTTACTACTTTTTGGATACTGTAGTAGGAACATGAAAGAAGAGAAATAAGAGTAAGTTGGAGAACATCAAAATTAACATTTGTCTGATTACAGTTCTTACCAATTCCTTTGGAAAACTTTTTGTCTCTGAAAATAACGTGGATCTCACTTTTAGAAATAGTTTGCTCATTCATGCATAGATTGAAAAAACAGTTCTGATAATAGTAGAGATCTAGTATATTTTGTTGAAAGTTTGCTATTAAGGAAAAATAATGAGCTATCTTTTTGTCTTTTCCTCTGTGCTGTGATTATACATTCTGAAACATGCTGTGATTAAGGCAGTGACCGCATATGTGCTCATATAGATTTTTCTCTTTGAGAGACTAAACCATCAAGGGAAGGTATACCCTTGTATAAACATGTCCTAATGTATTTCCATTATGTAGTTGTGCCAAATGAAAGATTTTTGAATGAATGAATGAGTTGAATGAATACATGAATAAATGAATCTCCAAGTTAAGTCCAGAGTTTTTATGAACAGGGTCAAAAAATATTTATTGATGATTTTTTGTCAGACACATCATTGTTACTCTGCCAGTTCTGAAATGCATAAATATTATGTCATAAAAATGATCACCATCAAAGATGGTGAAGTTTTGGTAAAATTGATATGTACATTCCTTGCTGGTGCCATTATCAATCAATAATCCCTTTAGAAAGTAACATTAACATTTGTAGAATAAATCACAAATATATTCATATATATTACCTTAGAAATTCTTCTTCTCTTATGGGAACATTTGAACAGAAACAAAAGAAGCTAAAATAAAAAAAATATTGCAATCAATAATAATTAATTAATTAAAAGTTGGAGACAAATTAAAACTCCAGAAAAATAATGATTTTATAGATTATAGTCCAGCAACACAGTCTAATATTATGAAGCCACTAAAATGATAATTATGTAGAATCATCAAGTTATGTTATGAGATAATTTAAGTAAAAATAGTGAATATAAAACACTATGTGATTATTATAGCAGTATAAATACAATATGTGTATATAGGTAATATGAATAAATAAAATGAGTAGGTGTGTCATGATAATAAGATAAGTGATTTTGTATTTTAAGGACATTTATTCATCTTATTACCATTCTACACTTCTAAAAGTATCCTATTTTCTTTTGTTATAAATAGGTACTGTAGACATAATTGTGCCTTTTTTTCTCATAGTTCAGTATCTTTACAGGGCCTGAGACTCATTGTCAGTTGCTCTCAACATCTCTATACTGAAATTTTGGAATACATAGATGACTGGGTTCAATGTGCATTATATTGATCTCCGGCCATATACTTTGAAGGTTTCTTTAAAAAATAAATCCCTAATTTACATTCATTTTATTGTAGTTTGTTTGTTTTCTCTGAAAGTCAATTAGGTAGAAAATCAAAGGCCAACATGTATCTATATCTTTGTTAATCTGGAGGCAGCACATTATAATGGAAGGAACTCTTGGCCAACAGATTGGATCTATTGATTTTACAACCGGGTGAACCCTGGAAGGCTGGGAGATGAAGTGATTTGGACAGGGATATAATGCTAATTAATGGTAGAGCCAGGATTAATGTGCATGTTCTGAATGAGCTAAGAGCTTTTCAACCCGCCCCTCACCCAGAATGCTTTCCCCATCACCCTAAACTAAGCTGTCAGCTTCCTTATCTGAAGATTTTTCTCCACCTGCAGTGTGTCACATCTGCACTATATTCCCATGTGTAAGGAAAATAGATCTTTCCATCTCATCCAGAAATTGCTTCTTTGTGCATAATTGCACAGAGGTAAATGCACAGCTCTTAGGTAGTCTTGTCTATGTGTACTCATTAGTGACATCTCCTCAAAGTCAGAAGTTCTGCTTGTGAGTTCTACAGCATTAATGTGTTCACCCAGCTATAAAATTCATGTCTGTCTCAGCATCCTTCCAGCAGCCCCCTTCTCTGCCATCCACAGGGGGAAACCCTGGTCACAGCAAGCTGCTCCCACTGGGGTAGCTTCCAAAAATCCACAAAGAACAAATTAGTGTTCCTGGTTTGCTTCAGAAACAAACAGCAAATAAGCCTCTCCAAAATACATGAAAAAAAAAAAAGAAAGAAAAAATAGCTTTAAGGGAAAACCTATCGCTCTTCTTAAAGGAGGATCTAGGAAAAAAAACTTTAAAAAAGATAAATGGTTGCTGAGAACCGTTTGCCCATTAACATGTGGTGGGCCAATTAGAATGTAGTAGAAGGGAGGATGAGTGGGTAAATTTATTTGAGAGTCCTATGGAGCCAGCCTTGAAAGAATTTTTAAAAAATACACTCGATTTAATGAATGTGGTAAAATGAACATAGGTGACTATATTTAGTTTCTACATTGATAGGTAGTTTGTCCAACCAGACATCATTTAAACATGGCTTCTTTCTTTGCTTTCCTTTGTTCTCGCTTCCATTTGTTCTTGCCCTTCTTATTCCTTTCTTTGTGTCAATATGGCGAATAAGCCCTCCTGCTGTATCTCCCATTTACAAAGTTGTACGAAAATTCATGATTTTTTTTTCTTTTAAAATCAGAGCAACAGGCAATTATCAGTCAGAAAACTCCGTCTCTTTTGAAAACCATTATTTTATTGCCCTTTTTCAATAATATTCACCCAGAAACCTAGACAGTAAATATTAACTGAGTACCTACTGGGACTCAGGCGCTAGTCTAACCATCATGGAAAGTCCAAATCTGAGTAATGCTTTGTTCTTGTCCTCAAGGATTTCTTAGTGTGAGAAGGGGATGTGAAAAATTCTGGGGAGAAGATGCTGAATAGACAATCTATCTGGCTGTTCTATGTGTCCTTCTTCTTCTCAAGCTTCTGTGAACCCAGACAGTGTCTTCGATTAATAAGGGAACTGTTCAAGAGAGAAGGGCTCTAAAGCGATGGCTCCAGTCATAGGTCTTTAGACCTGTACCTCCAGATTAATAGGTTGTGCTTTTTGAAATTACTTAATTTAGTATGGATCAAAGTATCTTGGGGAGAGGACTAGGATGTCTATTTTAAAGATGCTCTCTCAGTGATTTAGATAGTTCATCCAATTTGGAAATAAACAATGAAGGAATCAGTAATGGACAAGAAGGAGTGCTTGTGGAAATAGATAAGGTAAATAATTACGGGTAGACACACATGGAGGCAATATACATTATGGTTAAAGACTATTACCTGTTGAGTCAGACTGCCTGGGTAAATTTTATATTCTGCCTCTGCCACTTAGGGCGATGAAATTTTGAACGAGTTTTAAAATATGGCTGGTCTTTAGTTTCCACATTTTGTAAAATGAGAAAAATAATATTACCTACCTCAGGTGACTAAATAAGTTAGCATATTTAAAGCACTTCAAGCATTGCTGGAGATATAGAAAACACCCAGTAAGTATTATTACTACTATTAGTTCCTCCTGTTCCTCCTATTATTATTATTAACATTATCGTAAAGAAATATATGCTTAGAGTCTTAAATAATATAGATTAGGGGTAGGACTTCTCCTCTATTTAAACTCCCAGAATAAATAAAGCAAACTGCTGGTATATGTGACCCTCTAAATTCGTCATGTAATAGACTGAGTGATTTTTAACTTGGGTTCCTTAGAGGATTATAGGCTGTTTGGTGTTTCCTGTGCTAAGAAGATGGGTGATAACTAGCCACTACATTCACAGCTATACTGTATTGCTATACATTCTGTTGCTTTCCATTTTTTTAGTTCAAAGATCTTAGAAACACTAAAAATTATAAAGCATAGAGGTATCATCAAACAATTTTTAAATGTCTTCAATTGTCCATTTCTCATCATGGCCTTAAGTGGGCTCAAAAGTAATATTAATGTTTAATTATATGAGTCAATCAATACTCTTTCTGCTCATCACTGGGCAGAGATTGGTGTGGGCTGCCAGGAATCACCCTGGCATCAGATTCAGAAGACTGGGTTATCATTTTAGGTCTGTTCTTGGCTACCAGAGTGGTCTTGTGCATGTTGTATAATGTCTCTGGGCTTATTATTTTTGTTTATTAATTAGATTGGGTTGATCTCTAGGGATAACTAAATAGCATCCCCCTCTCTCTCAGTGATTTATCTCACTCTGCCTCTTGTCCAAATTTGAGTCACAATAAGGCAAAGATATCCACTAATAAGGAGTCTAATTGGTCTAATTTCAGGATGCTTATGGGACCACAGTCTTAGTGTGTGAATTTCTAGGTCCCTCTTTTTTTTTTAACCCTCTTTTTCTTTGACATACAGTATTCTGTGGTGGCTAGGCCCAAGGTCATTCCATTGTTACCAACAGGTAGAATTATCTAGCGTTTCCCAAAGGATTCTCTATATAGAATATTAATTCAATGAAATATTAATAAGTGAATGAGGAAAATATTCCCATGATAAAAAAAGATTGAGAAATAATATGTAAAACAAATTTAAACTGGTTCAATTTTTGACTACTCAAATCTGTAATATGTTTATGTACACTGTGATTACCAATAAGATAATATAGTACAAAATGCTTCCAAAATATTTTGATCACAGAATCTTAACTTTCAAGAAATTTCTCACAGGATTAGTGTTTCATGAAGTACACTTTTGCAAATGTTGGAAGAGTATTTACCAGTTTTGGCTTTCTAAACAAGTGTTAACCGCATAATAAAGTTTTTTATCTGAGGTTCTATGAGAAAAAATAACTTACCCAAAGACACATTCATCAAAAATGGCAAATTTAAAACCTTTGTATATTTATCCACCACTAAACTATAAGACATTCTGTTCTTTCAGTTCAAAGATCTCAAGAACATTATAAATTTTCTGAATATTTCATTTAATAATGTATAATAATGTAAGGTATGAGGAATGAATCTTAAGCCTGGATCATTTCTTGGTCCCTGTCACCTGTCCAAGTCTGTTGTGCCGGTCCTCATCAATGCTCATGTGCCAAACAGATACAGGGCTTATCTTTCTGACACCACTTTCTAAAAGCCTGTCAATTCTGACTTAGTCATTTTAGATTAAAAAAAGAAAAAAAGAAAGAAAGAAAAAAAGAAAGAAAAGATTGAAATTGTTACTCATGTGTGATTCATCGAGCCAAAGGAGCAATTGCCATGGGTCCATCAAGCCCTTAAAGTAGAATGGCTGGCATTTCTTGTTCCAGTGTGAATATTGGGTTTTTGTCATGAATGAAAGAAAATGTACTACAATCCCTGTTTTTAAAAAAGGGTATGGGGTAAAGAAAGTTAGCAGATCTTTACTTGTAGTAGATGTCCTGTTTCTCAAAGGTTCTAGATCTTTTTTCTTATGACTTACTCTTTATTTATCAATCTTGAATATTTTTGAAATATAGTTAGCTTCTTAAATTCTATAAATTTTCTTAAAATAAAGGGAAATTTCACTAGCTTTTACTATATCCAGACCTTAGTGGAACCCAAGTCGGAATTTCTTCTTTTTTCATATTTCTGTTTTGATTTGAAGCCAGGAGAACATGCAAAAGAAGGTGGAGTTTCTGAAAATTGTCACAAGTAAATGGAGATTACCTCCTTTTCTTTAAAAATGCGGCTGTGATTTTTTTTCTTTGACAGAATTATTTCTTTGACATGACCCATTATTTCTTTGACATGACTCATTATTTCTTTGACAAAGTTTTTATGTGCCCAAACCAGGATTGCTCTATTTAATTTTAGAAGGCAGCCCTTTAAAAATCCAGCCATTTGGCAATGTAAATTTGGCAAAGAAAATGATGGTCCATTTAAACTTTTCATCAATAATACATAAGATCATTTAAAAATAACATGCATTATTTTTTTAATAGAAATTAGTGGGAAAACAAGTGGATTATAATGTCAATGCCCATATAATGATATTTTTACAAAGTAACATGTGTACATGATTAGAAAACTTAAATTGTATGTAAGTACAAAATAAAATATAAATGTTTCATGACCATACCCTCCATATAGGTAACTACTATTAAGAGTATTTTGTGTGCGATGCCTAGTGATAATGATGATAATAATAATAATCTACCAACATCCATTCATCACTCTGTATATTTTTTGTCTATCAATTTGACAATAATACAGATTTTTAGGTTGCTTAAAAAAATCATAGCATGCATACATTTGTACACCTGGCTGTTTTCTCATAACTACATATCTTGAATCTTTTTCCATTCCAATAATTTATGGATTTACTTCATTTTCTTTAATGGCCATAAAATATTCTATCATGAAATCTATTATGTCAGTCAGTCAATGAGGACAATTTCTAAAGTTGCCTTATATACAAAATAAGAGTATATATTTTTTACCTTGTTTTAGATCATCGATAAAACAAAGTAGTATATTTCCAAGAATATATTTTCTTATTAAGAAACACATATAGTCTTTAGATGTGTGTCTTAATTTGACAATCTATTGGAATACATGTAGCCTAAATATCCATTAGCATAAACAGTAATTATAAGATATTCAAAAGTTGGAATTGGCAGTTGCTCTATAAAAATCTATATTTATAGATTTGAAATAGAAATCTTGTTTTTCCAAAGTAACTTTAAATCAGAGGAAAACATTTAGCCAAATTTACTTGTAATCACAAGTTATATTATAATCTGGCAATCGAAGAGGGTAAGACGAGGAAAGGGAGAAATAGAAACAATTATTGATCGAATTTTTATGTGCCAAGGATTGGGTTAGGTGTTAACATGTACATTATCTTTAATTAATGGTTTATTATTATTGATTATTTAAAAATAGCTTTCTCAAAGTTATTTTCAGCCATTCTGAAATGGATAATTCAGGCAGTCTTTATTAATTTCCTTAAATGTACTCTCATTAACAGTTCTGCCTCTATGACTAATGATAAAAACCAGTAGAAAGGAGATAATATTCAGAAGGCCAAGATGGACTGAGATTCTTTCTGATATCAACAATAACCTGACAGGGCCATAAAAGGTGCATGAAAATTAAGTTATTCACCCGAGCCTACCAACCTAACTAATTTTGATGTCAGCCTTGCAAATGGTTGTGAACACGAGATACAAAGCTTAGGGGAAAAAAATAGGACATACACAAGGATAATTAAGAAACAGGCAAATTAAAATTTAAATGAGGACTTTCAACAATGGCAATGTATTTCTTCACAGACTGATATTAGACATTATCTGTTCTTTCATCACTTTGTTGTGTATACCTGGGAGAAGGCTTTGGGAAATTTCACTTAGAAAGATAAGAAAGAGGTTAATCAGTCAGACCTTTCTGTTTCCCAGACTGCTATTTTATCTCTGACAGTGACATCCTCACCAGCACTTCTGAGGGTGGGTGATTATGAGCATGAAATATTGAGCACAGTAAGGATTCAATAAATGATAGCTATTGTAATGATGATCACTATTACACAATTTTAGCTTTGGCATTCACTCTTTCTGGCTTTTCTTAATAAAGAAACTATCAATCATTCATTTTCCACAAAATTCTACTTCCCTTTAAATCTATACCATCTCTTAAAATAACACATTTCCTATGTTTGTTTGCTTCCCAATATATAAGTAGCATTTCCATTCTTTTGACATGCCTTAGTGATATGACACCTCATTCTCTAATTGTTTTTTTTTTCTGATAAATCTATATTGACCATATGATTACCATTCATGATTATATTATGATGTCAAGGAATAGTGCAAGAGTATGAGATATCAGATACATGTGGATTCAAATCTTTCTCGAGTCACTGCTGTTAGGTCAATAGCAATTTGGGAGCTTGAGGATTAAATGAAATGACATATGGAAAGCACATAAGAAAGTTCTTGGCAGATAGTAGGTTGATGAGAAAATATTATTTCTCTGCTCTAGCACCACCTCTATTCCTCACATTCTTCCCTTCCTTTCTTTTGGCATCTCAGCGAAAAGAATGCAGGTTCTAGGACAGCACTGTCCAATAGAACTTTTTGAAGTGAAGAAATAGCCTATATCTATGGTAGCCACTAGCCACATCTGGCTACTTTAATTTAACTTAAATTAAAATTTCAGTTCTTCATGTGCACTAACTGCATTTGAAATGCTCAGTAGCCACAGTGCTGGTGGCTCTACATATTGGACAGCACAAATACAGAACATTTCCCTTTTCTTAAAGTTCAGATGGACAGCATTGCTCTCAAACTGTGGGCTATAAATGTGACTAGGTTGACTGCAGAACTGAATCTTTAATTTTAGTACATTTTAATTTATTTTCATTTTACTTTAGATAGCCACAGGTGGCTACTGGCTACCATATCAAACAACTAGTCATAAAGTATTGTGAATGCTAGTCAACGGCTTTGCAGATTTTAATTGGTATTTTGAGATTTTATCTGGTGCCAGTGATTTCTGAAGAGTGAGTAGATTATTCTATCAACTCCAAATGTTCATAATGTGTTTTTGATTCCCTCCTCTCTACAGTGACTAGGCTTAACTTTACCTACAGCTGATATTCTTATATACTTAGCTGTCCCCAATTTTTAAGTTAAAAAGCTCTCACATATCATTGGATTTTACTGATCTCACATATTTTTAAACCTAGCTACAAAATCAATAAAGGACTTTTTGTGGTATGCCTATATTGTTCAGTGAATGAGAAGGTTTAGAGGAGGTATATGAAAAAATGACAGTCTATAGCAGGAGATCTATAACCACAAAGACACAGCACACTGATGATCTGTGATCATTTAGGAGGTGTGTGGAGAGTAATTTGTTGCTATTAATAAAATTTCAACATTTGCAAATTATTCTCCTTTTAATTTTAAGAAATTACACAGTCTTGATTACTGATATGATGATGTCAGTCTTACTAATTTATATTCTGTCATGCTTTCTTGAGTGAGAAAGAAAGATGGTAGCATACTAGTGGTTCCTCCTATACATGGGTTCACTTATGAGATTGGGTCATTGATCAGAATGTCATCCATATGTGTTAGAAGCACCATAAGTAATGTGATGTCAAGCAATACATTATACTGATGCCTGGTCATGGGGACCGATCGTTTTCTCTCATTCTTTGAATGTAATTTAAAAAAAATTAGATGGCCATTATTTAGTAATTAGTCTGTTTTAAGTGTAAAATGTCTGACTTAAATGAACGCATTTTTAAGGTGAAATAGAGTCAAGGATTCATCTTGTTGACAGAGAATGGAAAGGTGATGCAGTGTAGGAGGTATTAGTGGGGATTAGGACAAAGTTGAAAAGCAGAGTCTGGAAAGCTTTACAAGCAAAGAGAGGTTTAAACATTTAATGGAAAAAGAGGAAAAGGTCACAGGACAACATGACTGAAGGTCAGGAAGTAATAGAATATTGCTAACAGCATACAGAATGATTATTTAACTGAGTTCCCTGAATGTGTTCAGGTTTTTGTTTGCAGATCCTGAAGACATTTGTGTTTATAATACACATAATGAGGGAATTTGGCATCTGTTCTTGTCTGGTTCTGTTATTTTACTTATGGGCAAACAATACTGTTACAGAAAAGATGACATGTTAGAAATTCTCTTTGAACTCTGTAACCTGTAACCTAGATACAAATAAATGACCATCTACAAATAAGTTGCATGCTGAGGAAAACTGATCACATCTAATGCATATTGTTAGTAAGGTAAACTGCATCAGAAGATTTATATTTCTAGTTTTCTCAAAACAGAGTCTGAGTTCATTCTAGAAAATGGCAGAAGGGCACAAAGACCATGTCAGACCTTCTGACTGCTGGAGGAAAAGGGAAGTTTAGCTCATGTAGTATAATCTGCCCATTTAGTTTTTCTTTCTTTGCTGACAGTTACATGAATTTAAAAGCCCATTAGGGAAGAGCATGTTCTCTCTGTAAGCAGTGGAAGCACATGATCTGATGACTGTTCTATAAACAGACCTAAGCTTCATTTTAGACAGGAATAGGTTTTCATTTATTTGGAGGCTAATTATAAATTGGAACGATATTCCTTTTTGATGGACAATTCAATTGCATTTAAATTCAAATTAACATCTGCTGTTTATACTTTATATCATGCAATCTACCTGAATCTAGACAGAAGCTATTAAAGATCTGTGGCTAGAGAATCTTTGTTCTCTGAAGAGTTTGAAGGAAAAAAGAACATTTTCTAAACCCTTGTTATTGGAACCAGATTGCAGTTGCCCTTGAAAATCAAGGATGCTTTCTTTTGTCCACAAATGTATTAAAGGGGTTGTTCAAATAAGCACAAACACATTTTGCTACAAAGGGAGCTATTGAAAATGTTCAACATTTTTCAAATAGTATATATGTTTTGAATGAGTAACACATATTATGCTATTCATATATTTTTGTCCAGATATTGACTTATTTAGGAATTTAGTTCATATATAAATTAATGATTACATTTTAATCCATAGATATATTAATTCTATTCATATATAAATTTATAGATATACTTCATATATGTGAACCACATATGGTAGGTAATATTTATCTATAGGTAGATCGATATATATGGCTAGGCAGATAGGCATGTATGTGTATAATAAATTATTATCTCAAAATTTCAAAACTGGAAGTCATTAGCTACAGCTCATAGTTTGGGTGTTTACTTTCTTTAAAACAATTCTCATTCACTTACAGACCACATGTTAATGTAGATTGCATGGGAGCTGAGTATTCTCATGTCGCCAAATGCTTGAAGAATGTCTGTGCTTTTCACCTGAGAAGCATGTAAAGCACAATGACAGAGGAGTAGAGAGTCAGTGCTCTAAAATCACTACAAAGTTATGGGAAAAGACATAGACAATCCGCTTATAAATATTATTTTTTAAATTATAGAATCATGGAATTGGCATTTTCCCTAAAAGTAATTAAACAGTTTATAAGATGACAGGATGTTCTTATGGCATGATACCTCTGTCTAAAATTAGTCCTGTTATCTAATTTACAGTGCTAAAGAGGTAACTAATCCTGTTATATGATAATTTTTATTTAAAAAAATAGCACTAGGATGATTTACCTTATAATTTGAGATGATTTAAATGGGAAATCAGCATAAAATTATTTAAAACTACAACAAAGTTTGCATAAGGATGAGCTTGAATAACACGTCAAGGTCTTTGAATTATGTATTTATTTGCTAATCGTTTGTTTGACAGACTATGGTTTTGAAGCTACAAAATATGTAACCAATGTTACTCATTAACAATCTTAAACTGAGATGAGTAAATGTGAACCTTTATAAGGATCTTAGGAGGGGCACAGAGTTTAGAGGTTCAGTGCTCCAAATCCCTTGAATCCTCCCTGTGCAGCATCTAATCTTCTCTTTAAATGTTAATAGCTGTCTCATGCCTCCTAACAGTCTATCTTGCCAGAATTCTTCCTGGTTAACAGAGATCAGAATGAAGGGTGCAATGGCAGAGTTGGAGAATTGTCAGAAGCAGCTTCCTGGCTAGGCATATGGGACACTCCAAAGCACCTTGCAGAGTAGCATGAATGTGACATTAACAATGCCCCCATATAGTGCTCTTTGTCTTGCAGGATCGAAAAATTATTTCTTAGCTCATCAAAACTGGATCTGTCTCTCAATCCTCAAATTAACAAAGATTCAAAAACAAATATGTAACACACAAACGCACACACAGTCCTGAGTAGTATATTTGAAACCAGATTGCCAACTAATTACTTAATGAAAGGAAATACAACTTTTACACGTGCCAGAAAAATCCTAATGCCATAACCAGAACATATTCTCATGCAAGCCAATTTAAGAGAAAGTCAAATCAGAATCAGAAATGTGATTACAAAGATGAAATTGAAGTCAAAGAAAAAAGTGGTAAAAAGTGTTCCTTAAAAAAATATGCTAGAAGCATTAAAAATAGCCAGTTCCTTGATTTTCAAACAGCCTGTACAAGTGAATAAGAACCAATGTCAATTAAAAAAATGGGCAAAAAGATGAAAACGATTTACAAAAATAAGTACAAATGACCAGAAAACATAAAAATGATAACCATCATATGTAATTAAAGAAATGACAATCAAAATAAGACACAGTTTTTATCCCAAGTTTGCAAATATTTAAAAATCCAATAATATCTAACATTGCTAAGGACGTGAAGAAAGAAGTTATCTCAGACAATATGAGTGGAGCTAGAAACTGGCACAACATTTCTCAAAGGAAATTTGGTATTATTAATCAAAAATTTTAATTCACAAGTCCTTTGACCCATCATCTCCACAGCTCAGGATTTACCCTAACAATACACTTGCAACAGTTAAGTTTTCTTAACAGGATGTACTGTATGATAGAAATAACTGGAAAACATAAAATTTCCCTTCAGTTTACTGGGACTGCCAGTAAATTAAGTTAATGTGTTGAACAGAATACCCTACATCTGTGAAAAAGAATGAGTTAGATCTAGTGATGATGTAGAAAGAGTTTTAAGATGCATTATTAAGTGATATACAAAGTATACATTATATGTTCTCCTTTGTGTAAATATATGTAATAGTGTATGTAATAGTCATATACATTTTACTAAAAGAATACAATAAAATTATAGGTTGTAGAAGATGTTCAGCTTTTATTTTATACTTTCCTGTACTATTTGAAAGAAATTGATATTTGCCTAGATTTAATTATAATCAAATATATATTTAAATAGACACATTACATATACATATACACATATATATACATGCACACACAAACACACACTTAAGCACATGCAAGCACATATGCTTTTGTAAGGTAGTTCTTAACCAAATAATTTGAAAGGATCTTCCCCTTGTAAGGATGGCACCGCCTGAGGTCTATTAGCTGAAATTTTGTTTTTTGATCACTTCTTGATTAGTCACTGACTTTACAGCATTCAAAATGTTTTTCCATTATTTGCTTGTTATGTAACTTTAGAAAAATTAATTAATCTCTCTGAGCTTTTAGGTTGTTGTTGTTGTTTATTTCTGTTTATTGGTAGCATGAGGGAAATGCCTGTGCTAAGGAGATGCTATAAAGATTAGTAATAAAACTGCTATGCACATAGTTCAAAGCCTAGAACCTGGGAGAGGCATCATAAATACTAGTTATTTTTCATTCATCCAATGCTCTTGGGTTTTTATTCCTTCATAATGCTCCTTCTCCCCTTCTTCACTATTGTCTTTCTCTTCTACCTTATGAGACTCTGCTCCTGGGACTGAGTTAAAAGTCCTTTAGGCAACCATATTATAGGTCAAATATACTCTTCTGAGGTGGCTTGAGAATCTAACCACCATCTATAGAATTGTTTCCAGAAAGTGACTCACAAATTAAGTTTTGGAACATAAATCCTTTAGAAATTGGAGAGTACCTGGACTGTGACTAACAGCATCAAACAAAGTTGCATTCTTTCTCCATTTTGCTTATTATCTACAACTCAGTCATGCTTTTCATTGCCTCAAAGAGTGTGATTGAGCTCTTGATAAAAACTCTTTCAATTTAAACACTATGATAGCCAAAGTAAAGTATTCATGGAGATTATGTTTTGCCTTAAACATAGGGAACTGGCAGTGTAAATTTATTGAGCACTTGCTGTGTGCCAGACACTGTGTCAATTATTTAATATGTGTTATCTCATTTAATCTTCACTATAACCCTATGAGGAAAATATTACTTTAATCTTCTAAAAGGGAAAATAGGCTCAGAGAAATTAAACAACATGGACAAGGCCATGTAGCTTGTAATGGGCAGATACAAAGTTCAAATCCAGGTCCATCTGGTGCCAGAGCCCATGTTTTTTCTAGTGATTGCTAACTAATTAAAGTTTGCAGCTCCAAAGATTTTTACATCTTGTATCTAAAGACGTTCTTTCTTTATTTTTTATTTTTTTTGTCAGTATTGGCATTTTAAAATTTAACCAACTTTGTCCTCCTGCATAGCTTTAAACTTGCTGTTAGAAGAAGTAAAACTTTTTGACCTTGGTAGAATAATTTCTTAAAGACTATTTAATAGAAGGACACTTTTTTGGTTGGCAGGAGCCATTATTATTTGTATGGTTACCCATGCATTTATTAAAATATCTGGCATGGATTTTCTGTAAGTATACTGGTCATGATGCTCACCACTCCTCTCCACAGCTGCCAGAGGTGGACCATGAGTCTAAGACTCCTGACCATACACACAAACGCATTTACTGAGGAGGAGGTTAGAGGCTGCCAGGTCACAAGCACAGAGTACCTAAATTCAAGGTTTTAGGGAACATGATACGGGATTCCCTAGGAATGTGTTTTTTATTGCCTTTCTCTTTATGTACTGTGGTTACCTCCCTCTTCTGTACTATATGTGGATCTATAACTGTTTCCTTCAGCTTAGTCCTACACACAAATGTGAAGTGCTTGAAGCTGAATTTTTGCACTGCTTCCATTCTGTATTTTCTGTCAGAATCTCCCACTCATTTTTCAAGCACAAGAAACCTGATGTTTTATGCTATGCTAATTCCTGTCATTATCATGTACCTCACTGGGCCAGAAAGAGTTATATTCTGTTCTCTACTATGTCAATTAGCTATTGGTGCATAATGAACTACCCCAAAGCATAGTGGCTGGAAACAGAATTTATTTATTTTGCTTATGATCGTACAGGTCAGCAATATACGCTGGGGTCTGCTGGGCACTTTTTCTAGTCTTGGCTAGATTTCATTATGAATTTGTGGTCAGCTAAGTTCAGCTGTAGATCAGCTTTACTTATCTTGGCTTGGCTCTTGCTTGTCTTTGGCCTTAGCTGGGACAAATGGTTAGACTTGATTCTGATCCATATAGTCTCTCATCCTCCAGTAGGTTAGCTCAAGCTTGTTCACATAGCAGCTGGGCTGTGCTCCAAGAAGCAGATGCAGGAAAGGCCTTATAAAGCCTAGGCTTGGAACTGGCACACTGTCATCTCTGCAGTATTTTAATGGCCAAAGCAAGTTGTAAGGGCACCCTGATACAAGAAGTGGGAAACAGATTTCACCCCATAAAAGGGAGCTGCAAAGCCACATTGCAAATGCTATGGGTGCAGGAAGGGGTGGAGAATTGGGGCCCTACCTGCAAGCAATTAACCAAAACGTACTTCTTTATTGCTCTTCTCTACCTCACAACAAAGTAATTTTTAGCTCTTTGCTAAATCCCACCAAGGTGCTGTCCTGGTGAGCTAGGTAACTGTAGCGACAGATACACAGTGGTTTATTTGTGATTTTTAAAACATATATTTTGAGTAGAATGATTGCCACAAGCTGATATCCTCAGTGAAAAAGCTATAGAATACTTTCATTTGCCCACGACCCATGCTGACCATGTGGAATGTGTGAACTGATCACAAGAGGAGTTCGGAGTTGCTGAGCTAGGTGTGAAGTGCTGGGCTCCCCAAACTGCTATAATTGGAACCACACTTTGTCCACTATCTCTGATAAAAACAACAACAACAACAACAACAGCAACAACAACAGGACAAGTTATCAAAGCTGTATAGACATTTTTCTTCCACAGTGCTCCTTCTCAACTCTTACTGTTGCCAAAATTGTAGCTGCTCCAGATATCAAGACTTTCTGGCCCTTCACAGGTGTTTGCTAACTAATATGCTACCCTTTCTAGACAGTTAAATAACTGGTTGCTAGTAAGATATACAACTCCAGAAAATCCCAAAGCAAGTTTTATTCTACAGAATATTAATCCTTTATAATGCTCCCTGAAAAATGGATCCTGAGATAAGATAGTTTTGATAAACACTCCTTATTAAATGAATAATTAATGCACGTATTAAGTAACCACAACATACGTTAATATATTGACATGTCTGGAAAAATCTGCCCTAAAGAAACATGGCTATCAAGTGGTCTAGTTTCTCTCATGTTCCTTCCCACTCGGCTCCATTTTCTACCCTTCTGTGTCTTGCTCGGGACTCTCTGGAGGCTAACCCCTGTGAAAAGACTCACCCAGGCTTTGTGCCAGCTGACCTTTTCTTGAGCTTGGCCAATAGAAGACACCTGTGGGAGATAAAAAGGGCAGGAGGAGAATGAATTTTTCTTCCCAGCTCCTTTTGCTGCTTTGGTGCCAATTCTCTGGCAGTGGCTGGCTCCCTCTATGACTACAGCTTTTGTATGGCAGGTCCTCCCCATGGCTCCAGCCCTCCCTGGGATCTAGTAACATTATTTCTTCTCCCCCTCCCCCCACCATTTTAGCCCTAAGCTTCCTGTAGTTGCTACTCTGTGGTTGCTTCTGTATCTCCTGATTATTTCATTAACTCTGCCTACACTTTCTTAAGCAGTCCCTTCATTAAAGTGTGTTCTCAAGAGTTCTTAGCTTGGGGTCCAAGTGACATCTATAGATAGAAAATAGGGGATTGGCGAACTTGGATAGGAAAAAAATAAACTTTGAACTTGCTTAGTAAAAAATTACCCCTTTATTTTCACTTCTTAGAAGAAATTTAGCATTTCCTTCAGTTATGAATGTAGTAAGCAAATGGTCTTAGCAGTACGTCTGACTTTGTCATTAGTAGATATCACAGATATTTTTATATCACATTGCAGTTTTGGTTGATATCTTGAAATAGTATTTATCGTTATTACTTTGCCACTAAATTAGTTATGAGACCTGATGTTAGATTATATTATTTAAATGAATTAGTAAAGAAGTACATTTATTCCTATACTAAAAATTTGTTTCTTAAAATATTTTGTTAGCTGAATTTTAATTTAATTGGTATACTTATGTAATCTTTATGTATTTTATTTTATGTATTTTCAGAAATGGGTTTGTAGACTCCCGGAGAGTTTCATCATGCAGGCATGCACACGCATGCGCATGATGTTAAGAACTCCTGAACTATCTGAGTGAACTGTATTTCCTGTAGTGCCACAACTGATACAACATGAGCTTGACCAGAGAACCCATTGTTCATGTCCATGCATCAGTATTTCATGGAACTCGTCTTTCACAAAACACATTTAGGAAAAGATCATTCTGCAGGAATGATCCACAGAGATTTTTAAAACTAGGAGCAATCAGTCATGGAGATGCCTAGTCAGAAAGGGACTGATGTCCCTTAAGTCCTGGTGCGTACAGGACTCAGGCTTCTTGGACTTTCTCTGCCACTTGTACTCCCTCCACCCCTCAACTTGTTTCTCTCCCAGATGCCACTTATTTTTCTCCTCTAGGTTCCATGCTCTTGCCATTTATCCCTTTTCTTTATAGCCTCTGCTTGAACCTCTCCCCTATGTCCTAAATCCTATTTCATAAACTCTCCATTTTTATTCCCATGGTGAGAACACACTCATAAATTATAGAATTGGCTATGGCCAATCACACCAAAAACAAATCAGTGACCCTGCAGCACCAAGGAGACTCAACATTCATTTTTAACCTGGAACAAATCTTTTAGCTACTCTGTCATTGAAAACACAATTTAGTCCTGTCAGCATAGTCGAATAGTCTTGCGCATTTTTTCAAAATTCTTTATCTCTGGTTCCCTAGTAATTAGCCACGAACAGCTAGAGATGACCACTATGGTGATATTACAAATGCATGATCTCCTCCATTAACTGTGCTCTTTGAAAGCAATGCTTTCCTTTTATTTATTTTAATATTCTCAAGTCCTAATACCAAGAGTTCAATTATGCTTATTGGATGAATAAATGAGATGCAAATTTAAGCTGGGGCAAGGAGGGTTTGCTTTGTCAACAGATTTAGTGACTGAAAAACTATACTAAAGGAAACTTTAAGGACAGCATTCATATTTTATTCATCATTAAACCCACTAAAGACCATGTGCATAGTTGGATGTTTACTGACTGGGCCATGATCCCAGGCTCCATCAATATTTCTCAGGGGTAGAGCCAGAGTTGACACATTTACCCCTCAGAAAGAAACTACAACACTGACCATTCTCCCTGAATATTTTGTTTCTTTGCAGATATTTACAAAATCTTCACAAGGGTTGTGACTACCTTTGTTTTTTTAGTCCCATATAGAGTAAAACTTAAACATATCTATGCTAAGACTAAGTAAGCTTCTGAGTAATTCTTTGTTATCTTCTTTAAGAAAAAGAAAACGTTGGCATTTTTAATGCATATATGTAAGATATCATAATACACAATATTGTATTATATATAAATATTCCAAAGTTTTTCTTCTTGGTTAACCATCATCTCTTATTTTCCACACCCCTCTTTTTAACCATAGTTCTTGTTCAAAATATGAAAAATTCTGTTTTTAAAATTATTGTATTAAAGTAGTAGGAATCGTACATCATGTTTTAATTTTTAAATTGTTTGAATCTTTTAAAATTAATTTTCCTACTACACTTACTCTTTGAAGAATGTTTTCTACTTTTCATCTATTCTCTCTGTTTTATGTTTCTAACTTTTTCTCCCAAAGTTATTTATAGTCTCTTTTCCTTGAGAGCTTTTTAAGGGTCTTAAAAGTTTGAGCCTTCTCCTTTTCTCCCTTTGATTTTCTTTCTTTCTTTTTTTTTTTTTGTCAACTATAGCAGTGCTCTTTAAGGATTTTTACATTGAAGTCAGAATTTTGAACTGCACTTCACATGACCAGTTTTCCAACATCAAACTCATATGTTGTCATGTCCTGTCAAATGGCTCCAAATTACCCTTTAGCTTTGAAGGGGGGAGGTTTAAAGATTGTCTTCTTGTGTATGCTCTCTGTTGATAAATGAAGTGATCATGTGCCTCTGTCTTGCTTGTTTTGGTGGTCACTAACCTTAGTGTGAAGTCCAAATTCTGTCTAGTAAGTAAAACTGTAGATAGCTTAGAAGAGGCTATTGTCCTGCAAAACAAAATACTTGGACTTAAAAATGGTACACATATTCATTCGAACTACACTTTATACATTTCCAGTTATATTCTCCTACTTTGTTCTCTCTTCATTACCGTTTCAAGCAATAACTATGATTTATGAATCTCAGCAATAACCGTAAATTCTTTTTGTAAAAAATGTTTGCTGTAAGATTGTCATTAAAACACCAAAGCATTTTAATTCAGTGTCTACAGTAGAAAAGATGGAATACAGTTTGTTATTAAATTTCCGTTACTTTAACTTTTATCCTAACCCTGACTTCAAGGACCAGGTTGAATATCAATTCCTTGGCAAATTCATTCTTACGCTATTCCCATCAGAATCAATTCTTCCCTCCTCTGTGCTACAGATATACTTATAATAATATTAATATCATTATAATGACAATTGCATTCATTGCAACTTAATGTTTTCCGAGCACTGTGCTATGCTAAGTACTTTTTATATACAGCTAACAATTTTAACAGTAACACTGAGTTAAGTGTTATTGTTGTCTCCTTTTTACATATAAGGATATAAGTGCAGATAGACTGTACAAATGAGATCTGATCTCAGGTGTCTTTAACCTCAAAACCTTAGCAACTACTCAGGATTGTTACCTCAAAAGAAGGATTGTGGTTTATTCACCATTTTATTGCTGGTCAGCAAAACTCTTGTCAAATAGTTGGTGCTCAGTGAATATTTGCTGAATAAATGAGTAAGAAATGAAATTGTTCAAATCAATGAGAATTATTCCATTGAACTTAAAAGTACAGATCTGGGATCTACTAACAACCGCAACTCATCAAAAAATTGCTCTTCTAGCCTTACTTAGTCTCATCTTGATCTCTTACTTCTTATCACTCGAAACCAATAGTTTTATCATTTCTAACTTCTGCGTGGGTGCTTTCTCCCCCTCTTACTGCAAAGATATGGGGATGGCAGAAAATTCTTTTTTTGATTTTCAAGGTCCTCACTGTCCTCTTTCCCTTCTTCATTGTGTCCTGGCCAGGAAGCTCTTGGCATCTTCTAGTCTTGAGCAGAGTAGAGCACCATGCCCCTGTGTGGTGTGGTCTACTCAATGGATGTGATCAACTCAGATTTGATGAGTCTGTCTTTTATAACTAGGAACTCCATCATCTCTGGAGACTTCAGTAAAGGGCCCACATCACAGAGGTTACATTTATACAGGGGCTTAACTAGAGTTTCTTTTCCTTTACCTAATACACACACACAGACAGAGTAACATAATTATTATGAGTTCAATTGTGTCCCCCCACCCACCGAAAGATGTTGAAGCCCTAACCCCCAGTACCTGTAAATGTGACCTTATTTGGAAATAGGATCTTTGCATATGATCGAGTTAAGGTGAGGTCATTAGGGTGGACCCTAATCCAGTGTGACTATATCCTTATAAAAGGGGACATTTGCCATATGAAGAAGAAGGCAGAGTTCTAAGTTGAGGAACACTCAGGATTGCCAGCATACCACCAGACGCTAGCAGAGAAATATAGAACAGATTTTTCCCTGACTGCCCCCAGAAATACTCAACCCTGCCAACACCATTATCTCAGACTTTTAGCCTCCAGAACTTTGAGACAATACATTTCTTTTGTTTAATCCATCCAGTTTGTGGTACTTTGTTATGGAAGTCCAAGGGAACGAATGCAATTATCTATCCAAATTTGGCTGTCTCCCTGTCTAAACCATAGATGAAATCTAGAAATAAACAAGGAG
>NW_011888800.1:11338611-11340905 GCF_000151845.1 Pteropus vampyrus
AATTGAATCCACTTTATTTTTTTAAAAAAACTCTTTGTTACTTCAACTATTGTTAGTTGATATACCACAAACTATTTGAAACATACTGGCAGCTTCGAACCATGCCTATGGATTAGCAAGTTTACTGGAAAGAGCATTGGTTTAGTATTAAGACAGATCTAGACTACTCCTGGCCATGGAGCTTTTTAACAGGATCAAGCTTACTGCCCACTCCTTGCCTCAGGTTTATCTGTGAAGATAATAAACTGTTGTCACAAGTTGGTTATGCAGATCAAATAAGATGTGATAGCACTTAACTCTGTCCTAGCATCAATCAGCCCTGATAAATTTTTCTTCCTTTCTTTCTTTTCCTTTTTTTTTTTTTTTTTTGCTTTTTTAAAAATCCGAATCAATTTCTGATTGAAGTCACTAATATGTAGAAAGAGAAAAAAAAAAAGATTGAAGTCCACCTTTACCTTCTGGTTACTCAGATGTAGCCCTCCTTTCTTGGTTTAGGGCTTTGACACTTTTGAGTTTGTCAGATGAATTAATTCTCACTCTGGAAGGCTGAGACTGGGATTCACTAGGGAAGGAAATGCAGACAGGTGGAGTTTCTTTGAGGAAGGAGTAAAATCAAGATAAAGGAGAGGCAGCAGAAGAAATCCTGGCAGCCTGAGGTCAGTGGACCACAGGCCAGCCTCTATGGAGTGCCCAAGCGGGTCTGTCAGTATAAGAATGGGAAAGGGGGCAAATTACTTGCTTCATAGTTTCATCTAGTGATGAATAAATAACTCTCTGTTTCCATCACAGCTCCTAGGAAATTGCCTTACATATATGTCAGGCTCTCAGTAAGAGTTTAATGAATAGATGATTTATTCGATTAGTCACTGAATGCTAAATTGGAAGAGTCCTGAGAGATCATATAGTCCCCAAACTATTATATTACAGCTGGGGCGCCGAAGCCCAGAGACTGTTTCACTTGTGAGCATACTCAGGAGACTAGGACCCAGATCTACCAACTCCAAGGCCAAGACCAGAAGCTGTGGCATAGACCTTGATTTCAAACTAGAATCAGAGAATGCATTGGGACCAAAGATCTACTTATTTTACGATCAAAAACACCCCAAGCATCAGATTCCATTTCTTTGTCTTAAGGGCTAAGAATGTTTGGATTCTCAGTGGTGTGCTTTGCATTTAAATCTTTCCATGTAGTCCTTGTGAAACAAAAAATAAAAAATGGGGGTGCATTTGATGGTCATGGATATACACTGAAATATTGATGAGGGTCAATAATTGTGCTCCAGGAGGCCTCATGCTATATAGCTGGTGATGGAATTGGTGTCACAAGTGATCTTATTCCTCTCATTTGCCTGCTGTCCTTGGCACAGACTCTATACTTCATAGTCATGCTATTCACTTCATCTGCAGAGCCTTGGAACCAACTTTTTGTTAATCAAATTCCACTCACGTTCAGGACCACCTGAAGTCGTATTTACTAATAAAGTTCCCCTTCCTTGACTGTCTCAGTCACATTGGTCTCTCTTTCCACTTCACCCTTAAAGCCTTTGCAGTTTGACAATCCTTGTATTCTTTGTTATCTCCCGTGGCACGGAAGAGGCTCTATGCTTCTGTCTTCTTTATAAGACTGATGACATGCTAAACATCCACCGAATGAATAGTTAAAGTCTACTTGGATTAGAGTTGCCATATAAAATACAGGACACTCAGTTAAATTTGAATTTCCAATAAACAACGAAAAACTTTTTAGTGTAAGTTTACCCCAAATAGTGTATGAAACTTACTTATATTAAAAAAAATCATTGTTTATCTGAAATTCAGATTTAACTGGGTGGCTTATATTTTATTTACTAATTCTGGCAAGTCTAACTTCGATGTGTTTTTACTTCAGGCCTGTCTTAAATTCTCCTTTGGAGTAAAGACTATTTGGGCTTAAGCAATCAACTAAACTTTTATCTTTTAACCCATGGAGCACAGGTCTATCTGCTCCAGTTTTTGCTATTTAATCCTCACACTGTCATTTAATAGAATTTATTATTATAGATTTGGTAATGCAAAATTGTATATCTTGGACTGAAATCCATAATTTGTTTTACTAATCCTTAATTTCCATGGTTACATATAAGAATGATTAGTATGTAAAATTTGGGCAAAAAACCCCACTGCCAACAGTTGAAATATAAATGCATAACCCTCAGTATTCTTTTAGCTCCATGAAAATAAAGGTTTGCCTTTGTTGCCTTCCTCTGTCTCTGATCTCCAGTACCTAGCTCAGGTGGCAAGTGCTCTATAATAAA
>NW_011888800.1:11340955-11343425 GCF_000151845.1 Pteropus vampyrus
ATGGAATTGGTGTCACAAGTGATCTTATTCCTCTCATTTGCCTGCTGTCCTTGGCACAGACTCTATACTTCATAGTCATGCTATTCACTTCATCTGCAGAGCCTTGGAACCAACTTTTTGTTAATCAAATTCCACTCACGTTCAGGACCACCTGAAGTCGTATTTACTAATAAAGTTCCCCTTCCTTGACTGTCTCAGTCACATTGGTCTCTCTTTCCACTTCACCCTTAAAGCCTTTGCAGTTTGACAATCCTTGTATTCTTTGTTATCTCCCGTGGCACGGAAGAGGCTCTATGCTTCTGTCTTCTTTATAAGACTGATGACATGTTAAACATCCACCGAATGAATAGTTAAAGTCTACTTGGATTAGAGTTGCCATATAAAATACAGGACACTCAGTTAAATTTGAATTTCCAATAAACAACGAAAAACTTTTTAGTGTAAGTTTACCCCAAATAGTGTATGAAACTTACTTATATTAAAAAAAATCATTGTTTATCTGAAATTCAGATTTAACTGGGTGGCTTATATTTTATTTACTAATTCTGGCAAGTCTAACTTCGATGTGTTTTTACTTCAGGCCTGTCTTAAATTCTCCTTTGGAGTAAAGACTATTTGGGCTTAAGCAATCAACTAAACTTTTATCTTTTAACCCATGGAGCACAGGTCTATCTGCTCCAGTTTTTGCTATTTAATCCTCACACTGTCATTTAATAGAATTTATTATTATAGATTTGGTAATGCAAAATTGTATATCTTGGACTGAAATCCATAATTTGTTTTACTAATCCTTAATTTCCATGGTTACATATAAGAATGATTAGTATGTAAAATTTGGGCAAAAAACCCCACTGCCAACAGTTGAAATATAAACGCATAACCCTCAGTATTCTTTTAGCTCCATGAAAATAAAGGTTTGCCTTTGTTGCCTTCCTCTGTCTCTGATCTCCAGTACCTAGCTCAGGTGGCAAGTGCTCTATAATAAACTGCCTCACAATCAGCCTTCTCTACTCTCGTCCATCCTTCTATAGACTTTAGAGTCACAGGACATCATGATTTCTTCCTTTGTACCCTGCTTTTCTAAGTCAGTGGTTCTCAAAGTGTAGTCCCTGGACCAGCAACTTTCAGCCACACCTGGGAACTTGTTAGGAATGCACATTTTTGGCCCCCTTATGATCCTGCTGCCTGAGAAACTCTGGGGATGGGGCCAACAATCTAGGTTTTAACAAGCCTTCCAGGTGATTCTGATGCTCTCTTTGAAGAACCAGTTGGACCACCAGTGGTTTCCACTGTTTCTGTATATAAAATATAGGTACCTGATGTGTGGGTAATTATCTCATTGCTTAAATGTACTTGATGTTGATAAATCTAGGTCGCTAATCAGACTTTAATAGACTTTTCCTCTGTTTTACTTCCTATTTCTCCTCCCCTATTGTCTTTTTCTGCACAAAGTAAGCCTTGTTTCTTCAATTTTACCAAGTAGATATGTTGAAAAGAAAAGGTCTGGTCATCTTTCTTCTTCTCCTCTCTTTCCTCTCCTCCTTCTCTTCCTCATTCCTTTCCTCCTCCTCTTCTGTCTTCTCCCCTTCTCCTCTTCTGTTTTATTTGGTTGAAATTCCCAATTTAGCCACTGAAATCATTCAAGCAGGCAGTTCTCTCATCTCTCTTTTTCATTCACATAAATCATCCTGGACTAGCATCTTCTCTACTAATGCTAAAAGCTCCTTCTCAACTCAACTAAATTGACTACTCTTAACCTGTCTTTCTTCTGCTCCTTTCTAGTTCTCTATCTTCTAAACACCTCTTTCTTTATCATATTACCCTGTCTTAATCTTTTAGATCTTTGCTATTACTTGCTAATTCTAGCAAGACAGCACCCAACAAACAGTCTCCACATGGTACATGCATCATCATCACTAAAATCCACTTTTCATCACCGATATTCCCATTTTTTTTTCCCCCAGGCAGGAATGCTATTACATTCACACACATATTTGAAGAAATAAAATTTGTCACTTCTACCTTACGGATCTGGCTATTCACTAAGCCTCTGTATATGTAATTTGTAATTACTTTTAGTTTTTGCATAGAACAATTTTTCTATTTCTTACATGAAACTGTGCCCCAGTAGTTTATCCCTTCAGGAGATGTCAATTAGAACAAGAGATATTTCCTAATTCTTATACTGTATTCCTTGTTTCCAAAAAAAAGAAAAAAAAACTGTCTGAGGGTAAGCCATAGGAGAGATAGAAATTAGAACTTTTCTTTGGCAGTTGATTCTTTCTTCTTCTTGTTTTTTTTTTTTTTTTTAACATAGAATTGATATAAAATTCATCGTTTTAACCATTTTAAAGTATACATTTCAGTGGTTTTTACATAGAACAATTTTTCTATTTCTTACATGAAACTGTGCCCCAGTAGTTTATCCCTTCAGGAGATGTCAATTAGAACAAGAGATATTTCCTAATTC